>NC_000086.7:86811665-87069165 GCF_000001635.26 Mus musculus
CAGAGGTAGGTAGATCTCTGAGTTAGAAGACTGCATAGTTTACACAAATGTTCAAGGGAGACCATGGCTACTTAGTGAGATCCTGTCTCAAAAAACAAAAAACAAAACAAAACAAAAACTTGTGAAATTCAATTATAACAACAGTTAGTTGGAATTTTCAAAATATTTCTTAAAGTTGTTTCTATGTCTTCAGAATAGGAAGACTACCTATCATGCGTAAGAATCACCAGCCATCTCATCTGAATTTTAACCATTCTTTATTCAGCTAAGTTTTATTCTAAGCTTTTAAGAAACAATTCTGTTCACTTGGAGCCTCCAGCTTGCCTGCTCTCCCGTGATCTGATCAAGTTCTTTCTTCCCTCTCTCTATCCAACTGTCCAGCTCAGAAGCCTAACAGAGAAAAGGCACCAAGAGCTCAGTGCCTCATGCTTGACATTGCTGACAACAACTGTTACAACCCCTTCTCTTGAAGTCACCAGCCACCCAAATGTCCTCCTTAGGTGACCATATCTGGTCACTAGCCCAACGTGTGGCCAACACAACACTTTCCTTCAACTATAGTCTATAAAAAAAAAAAAAAACAAAAACCAAACCAAACAAACAAACAAACAAAACCCTGTACCATAGCCTTGGCACACTTTTTTTTTTTTTTTCTGGTCTAGTCTCCTGAGGCTGGTGAACTTGCTCAGGAGCCATTCCCAAATAAACCTGCCTTTTTTCTTTTTTTTTCTTTTTTTTTTTTTCCATTCAGGTTGAATTGGCTTATTTCTTTGGTGGAGAAAACCTATTAAATACAGTTTTTTTGAACCAGATGATTCTCTTGGGTAATCATTCTTTCAAATGTCCTCCTTGTGACGTATAATATTAACAATTCTATGTAAAAGAAGTGCAAAATAGCATCAGCTATAAACAAAAGTAATCCCACTACAACATGAATAAAAAAACCTCATCACAGTGTTGGGGATGCAACATTTGACATTGACTTCACTATGATCCTCACACTGAAGAGGAAGGAGGGCCACTGGGACCCATTCACAACTTCTTTTTTTAAAATGTCTGTCTATCAACCAATTAACACCTAGGTTGATGCATTAATGAACAATTAATTGGTTGGCAGAGACATATGGATGAAGATTACATAAGGGAATCCCTCTGGCTGTGCCTGTTCAAGGAAAGCAAAACCTGAAATCAGTAGAGAAAGAAGGAACTTCCAAGAACGTGTCATTTTAACATTGAAAAAGTAGTGCCTCCAATTACTTCTTAAATATTGTAGTATTTCCTAAAGTGATTCCTATTTTAATTCTTCAGCATGAACAATGGAACCATATTTAAATGCTGTGCTAATTTATTTTCTATGTTTTTATATATACAAATATACTTAGAAAGAGTATTATATATAACTTACTTTAGCTTAAGTATATATAATACTTTATCTAAGTATATATGCATATAAGTGTTACTTAAATAAGCTATTTAAGTACATATGTATATATAACTGTGAAGAAAAACTTGTAATTTTAAATGAGAGAGCAAAATTCTAAATGTCAAGATGGGGTAAAACAAAATTGAATGGTGACTCCAGTTAACAGTTCCATCTCTCTCTCTCTCTCTATATATATATATATATAATCACACCCATATTTTCTTGAAACATGTTGTGTAGGCTGCATAAAACAGGTTCCCAGAGTGGTTTTGGTACTTCAACACCAATTTGCAATTTGTACTCTAAAACATAAATGTATTGGTTGAAATCTTGGCCCCTGTTTCAAAAAAGGAACTATCTTTTCTTGTCTTATATTAATCAAGTTATATCACTTAAGCTCTTTTCTTTTGCAAAGCTAGGTGGAAAACATTTAAATGCAAGTTTTTAATAAGGATCAGATATACTAATTCTTATATGAAGTGCTGAGTATACTATAAGTTAACACAGAGTAATGGCCCAATAAACGATGGTAAGAAATTGTTAGTATTAGATTTTATAATTCATCTGCTATATATTTATATACTTCCCCTGGCATCTTCCCTAGTGACTAAAATGCTGAAAGGTTTAGGTATGGTTTACATAGTCTCCCTGAAATATACTGTGACTGAAGTCATGGTACAAAGGGTAGCAGTATTGAGAGATGATAGTAGTTTGTGGTGAGGGGACATAGTGGGAAGTCTTAAGGTGGGATATGAGATATTAGCTCCTCTCTTTGCTCTTGGCTTCAGTTGCAGTCACCTGTTGGTTCTATTTTGCTATCTGCCATGTTGAGAACTGAGACCTAATTGAGAACTAAGCTAATGTCAGTGTCACAGTCTCAAAACTCTAACAGCATGAGCAAGACAAGGCTTCCTTTATGTCATAAGTACCCTGTTGCAGGTATTTCATTGTAGTAATAATGCAAAGCTGACTAAAATTGCAAGTCTTTGCTATATCCTCAATGTACTTTCTAAATTCAATCCATTTATTCAAGTTCATTACATCTTTATTTTATTTCTTTGCCTCTTCACCAGACTGTAAAGTCATTTGCAAACAATGGTTGCAACTAAATAAAAATTTATGAACTGTAAATCCTGCTATTTTAGATTCAAGGACACCTGGGAAATCATTAGCAATAGTGTAAAAATCTCAGAGATTAAGTCTATAAGCAAATACTGCACAGATATTTTTTTCCTGTGAGAATTAACTTTATGCTCACTTACACACAAATAAACAGACAAGGTAACAAGTTAACAAAACAAAATAAAGCAAAAGTCTGAAGCCAGAAAATTATAAAACTTGGTCCTGTTTTTAGGAACCATTTCCAACAGCATATTCTTATCAACATTCAAGAAGTAATTATTGACCTTAATGAGAGTTTCTAAGGGAAATAAATGTGAAAAACATATAGAAAGTATGTTACACCTCTTTTGAATGAGAAAAGAAAATGTGACATATAATCAGAAGTAAAATATTATGCTTAATAGTTTTGGAACTCTATGAGCTCTATGCCTATATAAGTATAAAGAATCATAATTTTTCCTGGAAGACTCTCCTTCAACACTAGGTTTAAAATTTATATGAAATGAGGTATGCGTATTATTAATGTGTACTACTCAACAAAGGCTTAGTTCTTTATCTAGCAAAACAGATACTAATACTTTGAGATGGTATTGTCACCCACAATTACTGAAGACCTTTTTGACTCTTCCTAATACTTATTAAAATCATTTTTATAGACATGTTGTGCGCTTTTTGTAAGCCTGGGTATTGAAATTGCTCTAAAAGTGCCTATAGGCCCAGCCAGGATTTAGCCTTTTAAGGAAAGTCATTGCGTTCATCCCTTCAAATCCCCTACCTCTTTACATCACAAAATAAGATAACTGAAAAAGATTTTTCAGGGTGTTTTAACTGAAACTTAAATCCCTAAGGTTTTTCTTTCTTTCTTTTTTTAATTGTGATTTGAATTTTTGATTCTTTTCTGTGTCATTATCTCTTAGGTAGTTCCTAGCAGACAGAAGCCCTTTTTGAAAAAGGATGTCCATCAATGTCATCCCATGAATTTCAGCTTCAGAGCTTCTTGGGAGGTATTTGGGACCAGCAGCCACATTTTTACTTTGTACTAAAAAGCTTGTGAGTGCAGACGAATCAGTACATTCTGATTGCTATTTGGAAAGGCAGAATGCTTGTCCTGAGCTAAGAAAAAGTCTGAAAGCATGCATCTTCTTCAGGGAACGGAGGGTGGTATAACTTAAAACATATATCTATAATTGTAAGGTTTTTATCTTGTCTTACAAAAACACATTTACTAATTTATATCCATTCATTTATGTCTGTATTGGGAGGAGGAATCTGTCTGTCTGTCTTTGTGTTTGTGCATGTGTTTGTGCACAGTACATGTGTGGAGGTCAGAAAATACCTGGCAGGAGTCAGTTCTTTCTTCCTTCCATGTGGAGTCTGAAGATTGATCCCAGTTCGTCAGGATAGAATTCAGGTCATGAGGCTCAGCACAAAACTACCCAATCTATTTTTAAAACACATTTTCATTATGACACAGCTGCTTAGCAGAATAGAGAATGGCTGGGATTCAGACCTGAGACAAACCACTGAGGTACATAATAACATACCAAAGTGGGCCTGGCCTCCAGATTCTCCCAGCATCCCTCAGTCACTACCTGACATTTTGAACTCAAGGTCTGGGCTTCCCCTCCCCCATAAACTCTTTCCTATATAATCCAGACATTTTGGTTTTCTCTGTCTCTTTCTGTCTCTCTGTCTGTCTCTCTGTCTCTGTCTCTCTCCCCCCCTCAACATTTTTTCAACCTACATGCACCCACATGTTCTGTCTCTCCCTACTCCCCTTGGTCTCCCTCCCCACAGCAACTCCCTGACCTTCCTTGGGACTAGTAAACCACGGAAGATCAGTTTCTCAATAAACCTGCTTTTATATACTCTACTCTGGCTTGAACTGGCTTCTTTCACTGGCAGAGAATAACTTGTCAAGAATCCCTGATTTTGTTCTGTTGATCCAGGAAGAAACAAACCAAAGATGTCAAAGGTAGAATTTAGGGAGGACAATGCTCATTATAATGAGCATATCCATGTCTGATGCCAGTTAGAGCCTGGCCTATCTTGAGTGATCAGAGGAGTTATATGGTTTAGAGACCTGGATGCTTAGGTTTTATGCCCTAGGTACTAATGGCTGGGTAGAAGCCATGCATTTGAAATCTACAGTGAGTAAAACAAAGTAAATTGGGGCAAGCCTCAAATTCTCAGTTGCAGGTACTGCTAAGTAGTACAGAATAAATTAGTCATACACAGTTTGGAAAACAGGAATCTTCTCTGTAGGCTTCTGATGTAATGCTGCTAGCATAATTAGGATTAAATAACCATCTTTTTGCTTTAGCAGAATGAATTTGATGAGAATAGTGGGAACTCTTAGCTCATTTTAGTAACAGTCAGGAATTTGTTAGTCCTAAAGAAAGCATTGCCTTATTGAAATGGCTAAGAAACACTTAATGAGGATTTAGAAAGGTGCAAGAGTGGGCTGGGATTGCTTTTCCCAACTGTTAGGAATTGTTGATATTTGGTTCCTGTGGGTGTGAATCAGTTTAAAGCTATGGACACACTCTGTTACAAGTTTTCACAACTGTGATTATAGACTCTGATATACTTAACTCTGAGGTGATGGGGCACATGAGGCCAAGCTCAGGCCTTGATTAAGTTGTAGTAGCAATATATGTAAATGATATAGGAAAGGATCAGTTAGAAAATAAAAAGGGAAAGCAGAATATAAATGCTATAAGCAAAGTAATTTGGGTCTTATTGTCTTCATTATGAACACTCTTTAAACATAAATAATTCTTTGAAGTTAGGGATTACATGGCACACACATACAGTACATACAGCATATAAATGAGTGCATGTGGCTATTTGTATGCATATCATAAATCTCAGTTTGTTTAGCACATATAAAAGCAAGGACTTATTCTCCAAGAAACCACCATTAGTATGTGATATTTAAATATCTAACATGCACATTAAAAAAAAACAAGTTTGTAAGTTGATAGATATGAGTCTAATTCCAAGTGGAACACTGACATTTTTTTGAGAACCGAAACACTAAAACTACTGGATAAAAATGTAGGCAATATCTTACAAGATAGAGGTATTAGGAAGGACTTTTTCAACAGGACTTGATTTGTTCAGGAATTAAGAATAATGATTGACAAATGGATACTCATAAAACTTAAAAACCAAAAAGCTTCTATACAAAAGAATGAATTGAATGAAGAAGGAAACATCAGATTGGGAGAGAATCTTTGCCAGCTGTAAATCTCAGAGGAGACTAATATCCAGAATGTGGGTGGGGGTATCAAAAATCAAAAGCCAAACAACCAAACAACCCCCCCCCAAAGTCAGAGGCAAGGAAAACAAATACCTCAATTTTAAAAAATGAGTTAGGGATCTAAACAGAGGTTTTCAACAGAAGAAATTAAAATGGCTGAGAAAGACCTTAAATAGTCTTCATCATTTTTAGCAATCAGGAAAATGTAACGCAAAACATCATTGACATTTCAACCCACCCCAGTTAAAATAGCAAAGATCAATGAAACAACTGACATCAAAAGCTAGCACGGTTCTGAGAAAAGAGGAACTGGTTCACTCTTGATGGGAATGTAAATTGGTACTGGCACCCTATACTTCAGTAGAGTGCATCCTCAAAAAATTAAATCAAAGCTACCATATGACTTAGCTGTGTCATCCTTTGGCATATCCCTAAAAAACTTGACATCTTACTCTACACACACACACACACACACACACACACACACACACACACACACACATCTGTGGTCATCTATGATCCCTAGTTCCAAATCATCAGGTGTTAGTATATAACATGGAGTAACCATAAAAACCAGGAAAGTATAAAGGGACCATGGAGGAACTGGTTAGAAATAGGAATGATAAAAGGCATGTGATAATGATGAACCAGCTTGTCTTCATCTTAGACTTAAAAGTCATCTTATAAAGAGAAAAACTAGACTTATATCTGTTTATTATTAAATATCTTCTGTACTGGCTGTTTCAGGAAATGGCAACCATGGCTTTGTTTCAAAAAGTTGTCTACAACAATCTTGCAACTCTACCTTTGTTTCAAAAGAGTTTTTTGAATGTCTGTTGCTATGACTACCTCATGTCTTTGTTTCAGGGGGTAATTACAAATAATTTGCTTGCTTATATTCTTCTCCTGTAACCCTATCTATTTTACCTGCCAAATACCCCATTTAGAAAGCCCCTACCTCTGAGCTGTAAAAACCTTGTCTTCTTCATGTCCAATACTGACCTTTCAAAACTTGCCTTAGAGGGAGCAGAGAGTATACATGGATAAAAATCTTGCTTTAATGAATTGCTGCTTAATTAGTTTGGCCATGATAAGTCAGGTCTGTGGTCTTTCTACCTTCATCTTTGGGATTAATAATATGAAGTGGGAAACAGAAAAATGGGGAAGGGGATCCAACTGGAGAGAGGGGAGAAAGGTCAATTAATAAAAACCGCCATATCTCAAAGAATTGTATTGTTGTATATTTACCTAAAATTATACTCTCATACACACACACACACACACACACACACACACACACACACACGCACACACACATATACATTAAATGTCAAACCCTGGTCCTTTGGAAGATCAGTCAGTGCTTTTAACAACTGAACCATCTCTCCAATCCCAGGAACTTAATTATTGATAAGAGAGAATTTGGTTGAAAACTTGCACCATAAAGGTAGAAGACTCTGCTTTGAACCCAGAAGATGCAGCTTTGTAGGGAAAAAAGCTTTCATTTATTGACATTAATAAAAGGCATCGATTAAAGTTAAGAGAAATATATAAAGTGGTTTGTGAGACTCATGTTACTTCATTTATCCTGTGATTTTATTAAAGCATAAGTGAGCTTGTAGATGAAAAATTTCAATTTCTCATTTTATCATTTGAAGAGAGAGTGTGGTGTTTTAATTCAGATAAATTATATGTTTTTATCAGTAGGATATTGGGGACTTGATTAGGCTATTTTATTAAGCTGAAAACTAATAATTTAATATTTCAAGGTGAAATATTTTAATACACAAGTAAAATATAGCTTATGAAATAGCAATATTCATTTCTGAATGAAAATTCTAATTTGTTAATTGAGGTCAGTTCATACAGCAAATTCCAAGTACTTGAATATTTTGTAATTCTGCTTAGGGAGCAGATAAAATGTGAAATTAATGCTGTAAAATATCAAAACAAAGGCATAGATTGGTTACAGTGAGAACATCATACCATTGCATTCTATGATTTATGTTTTTCATGAAAGGTTTCTGCAACACAATTATTTTAGAAAGCATAATTTTAAAATTAAGTATGATTTCTAAGTCCTATGAAATATGGTCCATATTACATTTAGCTCTCACTTTTACTCCTATTTAAATTCCAGTCTGTGAATAATGATAATGGAAAGATTATTATTTTTATTTGAATCAGAAGCTGACATTTAAATCTATTTTCTCCTATTATGGATGTAGAATTTTTCTTGGTATTAAGCTATGTTCAGTGACTCCAAAATCATTATTGAAAATTCCCAATGATCGTATATGAAAATTTGAATGTATATTAAGAATACCTTTTGCTAAATTGATTGGC
Source organism: Mus musculus (assembly GCF_000001635.26). Classification (NCBI taxonomy): domain Eukaryota; kingdom Metazoa; phylum Chordata; class Mammalia; order Rodentia; family Muridae; genus Mus; species Mus musculus. The sequence goes on from NC_000086.7 coordinate 86,819,822, forward strand.
ATTTAATATCTAAAGGAAACTTTTATTTCCTGCCCCTCCCCATATACTCACGTGTTTTTGGGAAACCATCCTTAGAGAATGAGTTTCTATAAACCAGAGATGAAAGGGAAGAAATGATTGCTTATTGCTTAGCTCCTAAGTGAGCATAGCTAATAAATTATGGTAAGTAGAAATTATATATAAAGATTTGGAGAAAAAAAATAGTTCAAATTTCTTTCACCGTCAGGGCACCAAATTTCTTTAAACGTGAGCCACATAGTTAAATCTGTGAGGAAGCCTATCACTTCTGGACATTTTATTCACTAAATCATATGGATGCTTTCTATGCTAATTTTTCATATGCTAATTTTATTTTTAAAACATACTTTAATTAAAATACAATTATATCACTCCTCCTTTTCTCTCTTATATCCAACCCCTCCCTAGTCTCCCATTCCTTCTCAAGTTGATGACTCATTTTCTTAAATAGCCTTCTAAAGAAGACCTGAACAATGACATGATAATGCAGAACGGGGAAAATCTTAAGGCATCCCTCCCATAGGCAAAAATCTACAGAGAACTAATGACTGCCGAGAGATGGAGAAATTAGTCTTCCTCAGGGATGAGCCCTGCAATCACATACAAAACAAAAAAGGAGCCAGCAGATTGCATTATATATTTATTCATCTCTCTTTATATGTCTTTATATATTTATTCTAAATCTATTTTAACTCTTTGGCAAAATATGCAATGTTTCTTTAAAACATGTTAAAATTTAATGCCATCTTTTATCGTTATATCTTGTAAAATATGTATTTTTAAATGTTAATAATTTAAAACAAAAATTACTTGTAAGAATCAATTCTTCAAAATTAAAATGCTTTTAAAACTACTTAGCATTTTGTTACCTATTATTAAGGCTTGATTTTATTTTTTAGTTATATTTTAAATTTAGAAACTAGAGTTTAGCTTAATGGTAGAGAATCTTCAAGGCCTTGGGTTTGATCCATAGATTATAATGTATAAATAATTAAACATAAATTCAATGTCTAGATATAATTTTAATAGTTTAGGTAGTCATTGAGCAACTTTCAAGTGGAAGACATTGCCTTAGGTATTTGGGATATAAAAAAGAGCAAAGAAAATATTTCATTCTTTATTGGATTTGTATCTTAGAGCAATAGACAGATAATAATAGACAAAAGTTATATAATGTATCCCAACGATAATCAGATAAATGGGGAAAGGGAAAGAAGATAGAATTTGGCTACATTTGCAGTGGGAGTAGCTTTGCAACTTTAATTGGGGGATCAGGACAGCTCACAGTGAAATGATTTTAATGTTTGAGAAAGAAGGAAGTAAGGTGTTAAGCTGCCCAGGAGGATATGGTATAAATGAACACTTCAGGTAGAGGAGAAGTGAATACAAAATCCTGGGAAGAAGGATTACCTGTTATAGTAGATGAACTTCAAGCAGAGACTATTACGACATGAGAAAGAGGAATAGAGACAGAAATGGGAATAGAAAGGTCTTACATAGGCCTGCTCTTGTAGACAATCCTAACTTACAATATAAAATGGAGAGTTTTGTAGCAGATACATTTTGAGAAGTGCTGTATAGCAGGGTGGTAATAACTAGGGAAGTGAGAAGAAATTAAATACTAAACAATTTTCAAGTCAGATACGTAAGAGTTGCCCAATCGATGGATGTGAAGATTGACAGAAAAAAAGAAAAGAAAGCAATAACTCCTATAATTTGGACATGGAATCATCAGAAATCACATCACTCTCGTGACTCGAGCCCCGGGCTACCTTGCCAGCAGAGTCTTGCCCAACACCCGCAAGGGTCCACACAGGACTCCCCACGGGACCCTAAGACCTCTGGTGAGTGGATCACAGTGCCTGCCCCAATCCAATCGCGCAGAACTTGAGACTGCGGTACATAGGGAAGCAGGCTACCCGGGCCTGATCTGGGGCACAAGTCCCTTCCGCTCGACTCGAGACTCGAGCCCCGGGCTACCTTGCCAGCAGAGTCTTGCCCAACACCCGCAAGGGCCCACACGGGACTCCCCACGGGACCCTAAGACCTCTGGTGAGTGGACCACAGTGCCTGCCCCAATCCAATCGCGCGGAACTTGAGACTGCGGTACATAGGGAAGCAGGCTACCCGGGCCTGATCTGGGGCACAAGTCCCTTCCGCTCGACTCGAGACTCGAGCCCCGGGCTACCTTGCCAGCAGAGTCTTGCCCAACACCCGCAAGGGTCCATACGGGACTCCCCACGGGACCCTAAGACCTCTGGTGAGTGGACCACAGTGCCTGCCCCAATCCAATCGCGCGGAACTTGAGACTGCGGTACATAGGGAAGCAGGCTACCCGGGCCTGATCTGGGGCACAAGTCCCTTCCGCTCGACTCGAGACTCGAGCCCCGGGCTACCTCGCCAGCAGAGTCTTGCCCAACACCCACAAGGGTCCACACGGGACTCCCCACGGGACCCTAAGACCTCTGGTGAGTGGATCACAGTGCCTGCCCCAATCCAATCGCGCGGAACTTGAGACTGCGGTACATAGGGAAGCAGGCTACCCGGGCCTGATCTGGGGCACAAGTCCCTTCCACTCGACTCGAGACTCGAGCCCCGGGCTACCTTGACAGCAGAGTCTTGCCCAACACCCGCAAGGGCCCACACGGGACTCCCCACGGGACCCTAAGACTCTGGTGAGTGGAACACAGCGCCTACCCCAATCCAATCGCGTGGAACTTGAGACTGCGGTACATAGGGAAGCAGGCTACCCGGGCTTGATCTGGGGCACAAACCCCTTCCACTCCACTCGAGCCCCGGCTACCTTGCCAGCTGAGTCGCCTGACACCCGCAAGGGCCCACACAGGATTCCACACGTGATCCTAAGACCTCTAGTGAGTGGAACACAACTTCTGCCAGGAGTCTGGTTCGAACACCAGATATCTGGGTACCTGCCTTGCAAGAAGAGAGCTTGCCTGCAGAGAATACTCTGCCCACTGAAACTAAGGAGAGTGCTACCCTCCAGGTCTGCTCATAGAGGCTAACAGAGTCACCTGAAGAACAAGCTCTTAACAGTGACAACTAAAACAGCTAGCTTCAGAGATTACCAGATGGCGAAAGGCAAACGTAACAATCCTACTAACAGAAATCAAGACCACTCACCATCATCAGAACGCAGCACTCCCACCCCACCTAGTCCTGGGCACCCCAACACAACCGAAAATCTAGACCCAGATTTAAAAACATTTCTCATGAGGATGATAGAGGACATCAAGAAGGACTTTCATAAGTCACTTAAAGATTTACAGGAGAGCACTGCTAAAGAGTTACAGGCTCTTAAAGAAAAGCAGGAAAACACAGCCAAACAGGTGATGGAAATGAACAAAACCATACTAGAACTAAAAGGGGAAGTAGACACAATAAAGAAAACCCAAAGCGAGGCAACGCTGGAGATAGAAACCCTAGGAAAGAGATCTGGAACCATAGATGCGAGCATCAGCAACAGAATACAAGAAATGGAAGAGAGAATCTCAGGTGCAGAAGATTCCATAGAGAACATCGACACAACAGTCAAAGAAAATACAAAATGCAAAAGGATCCTAACTCAAAACATCCAGGTAATCCAGGACACAATGAGAAGACCAAACCTACGGATAATAGGAATTGATGAGAATGAAGATTTTCAACTTAAAGGGCCAGCTAATATCTTCAACAAAATAATAGAAGAAAACTTCCCAAACATAAAAAAAGAGATGCCCATGATCATACAAGAAGCATACAGAACTCCAAATAGACTGGACCAGAAAAGAAATTCCTCCCGACACATAATAATCAGAACAACAAATGCACTAAATAAAGATAGAATATTAAAAGCAGTAAGGGAGAAAGGTCAAGTAACATATAAAGGAAGGCCTATCAGAATTACACCAGACTTTTCACCAGAGACTATGAAAGCCAGAAGAGCCTGGACAGATGTTATACAGACACTAAGAGAACACAAATGCCAGCCCAGGCTACTATACCCGGCCAAACTCTCAATTACCATAGATGGAGAAACCAAAGTATTCCACGACAAAACCAAGTTCACACAATATCTTTCCACGAATCCAGCCCTTCAAAGGATAATAACAGAAAAGAAGCAATACAAGGACGGAAATCACGCCCTAGAACAACCAAGAAAGTAATCATTCAACAAACCAAAAAGAAGACAGCCACAAGAACAGAATGCCAACTCTAACAACAAAAATAAAAGGGAGCAACAATTACTTTTCCTTAATATCTCTTAATATCAATGGACTCAATTCCCCAATAAAAAGACATAGACTAACAGACTGGCTACACAAACAGGACCCAACATTCTGCTGCTTACAGGAAACCCATCTCAGGGAAAAAGACAGACACTACCTCAGAGTGAAAGGCTGGAAAACAATTTTCCAAGCAAATGGACTGAAGAAACAAGCTGGAGTAGCCATTTTAATATCGGATAAAATCGACTTCCAACCCAAAGTTATCAAAAAAGACAAGGAGGGACACTTCATACTCATCAAAGGTAAAATCCTCCAAGAGGAACTCTCAATTCTGAATATCTACGCACCAAATGCAAGGGCAGCCACATTCATTAGAGACACTTTAGTAAAGCTCAAAGCATACATTGCACCTCACACAATAATAGTGGGAGACTTCAACACACCACTTTCTTCAAAGGACAGATCGTGGAAACAGAAACTAAACAGGGACACAGTGAAACTAACAGAAGTTATGAAACAAATGGACCTGACAGATATCTACAGAACATTTTATCCTAAAACAAAAGGATATACCTTCTTCTCAGCACCTCACGGGACCTTCTCCAAAATTGACCATATAATTGGTCACAAAACAGGCCTCAATAGATACAAAAATATTGAAATTGTCCCATGTATCCTATCAGACCACCATGGCCTAAGACTGATCTTCAATAACAACATAAATAATGGAAAGCCAACATTCACGTGGAAACTGAATAACACTCTTCTCAATGATACCTTGGTCAAGGAAGGAATAAAGAAAGAAATTAAAGACTTTTTAGAGTTTAATGAAAATGAAGCCACAACGTACCCAAACCTATGGGACACAATGAAAGCATTTCTAAGAGGGAAACTCATAGCGCTGAGTGCCTCCAAGAAGAAACGGGAGACAGCACATACTAGCAGCTTGACAACACATCTAAAAGCCCTAGAAAAAAAGGAAGCAAATTCACCCAAGAGGAGTAGACGGCAGGAAATAATCAAACTCAGGGGTGAAATCAACCAAGTGGAAACAAGAAGAACTATTCAAAGAATTAACCAAACGAGGAGTTGGTTCTTTGAGAAAATCAACAAGATAGATAAACCCTTAGCTAGACTCACTAAAGGGCACAGGGACAAAATCATAATTAACAAAATCAGAAATGAAAAGGGAGACATAACAACAGATCCTGAAGAAATCCAAAACACCATCAGATCCTTCTACAAAAGGCTATACTCAACAAAACTGGAAAACCTGGATGAAATGGACAAATTTCTGGACAGATACCAGGTACCAAAGTTGAATCAGGATCAAGTTGACCATCTAAACAGTCCCATATCACCTAAAGAAATAGAAGCAGTTATTAATAGTCTCCCAACCAAAAAAAGCCCAGGACCAGATGGGTTTAGTGCAGAGTTCTATCAGACCTTCAAAGAAGATCTAATTCCAATTCTGCACAAACTATTTCACAAAATAGAAGTAGAAGGTACTCTACCCAACTCATTTTATGAAGCCACTATTACTCTGATACCTAAACCACAGAAAGCTCCAACAAAGATAGAGAACTTCAGACCAATTTCTCTTATGAATATCGATGCAAAAATCCTCAATAAAATTCTCGCTAACCGAATCCAAGAACACATTAAAGCAATCATCCATCCTGACCAAGTAGGTTTTATTCCAGGGATGCAGGGATGGTTCAATATACGAAAATCCATCAATGTAATCCATTATATAAACAAACTCAAAGACAAAAACCACATGATCATCTCGTTAGATGCAGAAAAAGCATTTGACAAGATCCAACACCAATTCATGATAAAAGTTTTGGAAAGATCAGGAATTCAAGGCCCATACCTAAACATGATAAAAGCAATCTACAGCAAACCAGTAGCCAACATCAAAGTAAATGGAGAGAAGCTGGAAGCAATCCCACTAAAATCAGGGACTAGACAAGGCTGCCCACTTTCTCCCTACCTTTTCAACATAGTACTTGAAGTATTAGCCAGAGCAATTCGACAACAAAAGGAGATCAAGGGGATACAAATTGGAAAAGAGGAAGTCAAAATATCACTTTTTGCAGATGATATGATAGTATATATAAGTGACCCTAAAAATTCTACCAGAGAACTCCTAAACCTGATAAACAGCTTCGGTGAAGTAGCTGGATATAAAATAAACTCAAACAAGTCAATGGCCTTTCTCTATACAAAGAATAAACAGGCTGAGAAAGAAATTAGGGAAACAACACCCTTCTCAATAGTCACAAATAATATAAAATATCTTGGCGTGACTCTAACTAAGGAGGTGAAAGATCTGTATGATAAAAACTTCAAATCTCTGAAGAAAGAAATTAAAGAAGATCTCAGAAGATGGAAAGATCTCCCATGCTCATGGATTGGCAGGATCAACATTGTAAAAATGGCTATCTTGCCAAAAGCAATCTACAGATTCAATGCAATCCCCATCAAAATTCCAACTCAATTCTTCAACGAATTGGAAGGAGCAATTTGCAAATTTGTCTGGAATAACAAAAAACCTAGGATAGCAAAAAGTCTTCTCAAGGATAAAAGAACTTCTGGCGGAATCACCATGCCAGACCTAAAGCTTTACTACAGAGCAATTGTGATAAAAACTGCATGGTACTGGTATAGAGACAGACAAGTAGACCAATGGAATAGAATTGAAGATCCAGAAATGAACCCACACACCTATGGTCACTTGATCTTCGACAAGGGAGCTAAAACCATCCAGTGGAAGAAAGACAGCATTTTCAACAATTGGTGCTGGCACAACTGGTTGTTATCGTGTAGAAGAATGCGAATCGATCCATACTTATCTCCTTGTACTAAGGTCAAATCTAAGTGGATCAAGGAACTTCACATAAAACCAGAGACACTGAAACTTATAGAGGAGAAAGTGGGGAAAAGCCTTGAAGATATGGGCACAGGGGAAAAATTCCTGAACAGAACAGCAATGGCTTGTGCTGTAAGATCGAGAATCGACAAATGGGACCTAATGAAACTCCAAAGTTTCTGCAAGGCAAAAGACACCGTCAATAAGACAAAAAGACCACCAACAGATTGGGAAAGGATCTTTACCTATCCTAAATCAGATAGGGGACTAATATCCAACATATATAAAGAACTCAAGAAGGTGGACTTCAGAAAATCAAATAACCCCATTAAAAAATGGGGCTCAGAACTGAACAAAGAATTCTCACCTGAGGAATACCGAATGGCAGAGAAGCACCTGAAAAAATGTTCAACATCCTTAATCATCAGGGAAATGCAAATCAAAACAACCCTGAGATTCCACCTCACACCAGTCAGAATGGCTAAGATCAAAAATTCAGGTGACAGCAGATGCTGGCGAGGATGTGGAGAAAGAGGAACACTCCTCCATTGTTGGTGGGAGTGCAGGCTTGTACAACCACTCTGGAAATCAGTCTGGCGGTTCCTCAGAAAACTGGACATAGTACTACCAGAGGATCCAGCAATACCTCTCCTGGGCATATATCCAGAAGATGCCCCAACAGGTAAGAAGGACACATGCTCCACTATGTTCATAGCAGCCTTATTTATAATAGCCAGAAGCTGGAAAGAACCTAGATGCCCCTCAACAGAGGAATGGATACAGAAAATGTGGTACATCTACACAATGGAGTACTACTCAGCTATTAAAAAGAATGAATTTATGAAATTCCTAGCCAAATGGATGGACCTGGAGGGCATCATCCTGAGTGAGGTAACACATTCACAAAGAAACTCACACAATATGTATTCACTGATAAGTGGATATTCGCCCCAAACCTAGGATACCCAAGATATAAGATATAATTTGCTAAACACATGAAACTCAAGGAGAATGAAGACTGAAGTGTGGACACTATGCCCCTCCTTAGATTTGGGAACAAAACACCCATGGAAGGAGTTACAGAGACGGAGTTTGGAGCTGAGATGAAAGGATGGACCATGTAGAGACTGCCATAGCCAGGGATCCACCCCATAATCAGCATCCAAACGCTGACACCATTGCATACACTAGCAAGATTTTATTGAAAGGATGCAGATGTAGCTGTCTCTTGTGAGACTATGCCGGGGCCCAGCAAACACAGAAGTGGATGCTCACAGTCAGCTAATGGATGGATCATAGGGCTCCCAATGGAGGAGCTAGAGAAAGTAGCCAAGGAGCTAAAGGGATCTGCAACCCTATAGGTGGAACAACATTATGAGCTAACCAGTACCCCGGAGCTCTTGACTCTAGCTGCATATATATCAAAAGATGGCCTAGTCGGCCATCACTGGAAAGAGAGGCCCATTGGACTTGCAAACTTTATATGCCCCAGTACAGGGGAATACCAGGGCCAAAAAGGGGGAGTGGGTGGGCAGGGGAGTGGGGGTGGGTGGATATGGGGGACTTTTGGTATAGCATTGGAAATGTAAATGAGTTAAATACCTAATAAAAAATGGAAAAAAAAATAAAAAAAAAAAAAAAAAAAAAAAAAAAAAAAAAAGAAATCACATCACATATTATGTATGACATGGCACATGGATGACACTAGCCAAAAGACCCAACAAAGGGGAAAGAGAACCATATCCAGTGGTTAGGCATGGCCCCTGGCTGAGAGATCAGTCCACCCACCCATCTCAAAAATATTGCTCCTGACTAAAGGAAGTACAGGGACAAAGAGTGGAGTAAAAACTGAAGAAAAGGCCATCTAGAGACTGCCTCACCTGGGGATCCATCCCATCTGCAAACACCAAACCCAGACACTATTACAGATGCTAAGAAGCACTTGCTGACAGGAGCCTGGTATAGCTGTCCCCTGAGAGTCTGTGCCATAGCCTGACCAATACAGATGCGGATGTTAGTAGCCAACCATCAGGCTAAGCATGGGGACCCCACAATGGAGGAGTTAGATGAAGGAGCTAAACTGAAGGGGTTAGCAGTCCCACAGGAAGACCAACAATATCAACCATCCAGAACCCCCAGAGCTCCCAGGGACTAAATCACCAGCCAAAGAGTACATATAGTGTGACCAATGGCTCCAGCCACATATATAGCAGAGTATTAACTTATCTGGCATCAATGGGAGGGGAGCCCCTTAGTTCTGTAGAGGCTGGATGACCCAGCATAGGGGAATGCTAGGGCACTGAGGTAGGAGTGAGTGGGTGGATAGGGGACCACCCTCATAGAAGCTGGAGGAACAGGGAAGGAGGATAGGGGATTTAACTGGGAAGGAGGATATCATTTGAAATGTAAATAAATAAAATAACCAACAAAAAAGACTATACATTTCATGTATAAAATTATCTAAGAAGGAATACAACTAAAATTTGTCCCTTATTAATACAGTATGCATAAGTTAAGTATTAAATAAGAAAATACTACTCATTTCATTTTCTTAGTTTTTTTGAGACAAGGTCTCAACTATGGAGCCTAGGTTGGCCTCAAACTTGGCAGTAATCATTTTACCTTGTCATCATAGGTTCTGAGATTGCAGATGTGTGCCTGGCTGCCTTGAGTATTTTTGAAAAAACACATTTCTACAAAATTCTTGCAATTGTAAGCGTAGCTAAAAATATTTCTGAAGGACAAAGCTGGCAACTGAGAAAGCAAAGACATGGTTGTGTCTCTAGCTCTCAACCCTGCAAGCCATCTTGTTTATTTAAATAAAGGCAGAGCGATCTCATCAAAGCACAGTACAAAGTGATTGAGTTCACCATGCTGTATTTAATTAGAAAATGTTAATTAAGCTTCCTTAATTCAACCTCACATCAAAGAAACGTCTTTACATTCAGAAGCCAGATCTTACTGCTCAATCATAAAACATGAAGCCCCATGCAGGTCATACCCTGTGTTGCTGCATTATGGCAGAAGAATGATTCTAATTTTGAATGCATGGAAGGCTATAGTAAATGGCTGGCATTTCCTTTTTCCGTTGACAAATGGGATTCAAAATGTAACTTGGTTTCAAGCTAAAACAGAAGAGTAGCCTTAAAGAAATGCATTGTAAAGTCATCTAACACTGGAAGTCGGTAGGATTCCTCAGTGGGTGCAGTGGAAAGCAGAGGTGGCAGGGCAGGAAAGGAATCTTAAATTGCTGTTGTCATGCAACAGGAAAGGATCCACAGCAAGTCCTCTACAAGGATTTTGTTTTCTCTTATAATGGTCACATGTACTTTTCTCTTCCTGTAAGAAATATAATCAAAGTTTGTGCCTGCAGCTAACTTTCATGATTGAATTGCAAACCCCTGAAATCACCATTTAGCCTGAAACTGCTGACAGCTCTGTAGTTAGAGTGATGCCAATGACCAGGATAGGAATACAAGGCTGGCTTTTGGTAGTCAATGGGTTTCCCCATAACTAACAATTATAATGAACATCATCAAACAAGAAATATAATCACATTATTAATTATGGTAGGGATACAAGAAATGGGAATTTTTGTTATTGTTGCTTTTCTTGAGATAGCATTTCTCTGCATAGCCCATGCTGTCCTTTAACTTGGTCCGTCAACCTGGCTGGCCTCCAGTGTCCCCAAGTTCTGGAACTAAAGGCATGTGCCACCACATTGGCTTATAAGGAAAAGGAATTTAATATGACAAGTTGAGCACATTCGGTTTTCTACAAGACATGTATGCTCTGCAATGTGTAAGAGGGAAATGGTAGTCACACTATACAGAACAGTTTGTCTAACTAGTGTTTGTTTTTTCCTAGAGTCACCCATTGATGTTTACAACCACCTCTCCACAATTCTCCTCCTTATGGTTGTTGTTCACAGTGAACTGTTAGTCCTATAGTTTCAACAGTACACTTCAGTATAGAAAACACCATCTGTAATAAATGTAGGCCTCAAAGGAGAAAAGAAAGGCTAAGGTAATGTCTCTTTAAAATTCATTTTAACAACAGTAAAAACATTTGCTGTTCTGTTTATTTTATTTTTCTTTTAAGTAATTTTTAACAAAACATAAACAAATATAAAATTCTCCATTAAAAAGTATTTGAGAAAACAATAGTAGTATAAGACTTTAATTCTTCTATAAAATCAGTAACTTGACCTATTTTATTATGAAAGGAAAATGTTTTTATTTTAGCTAGTATTACCCTTTTGATCTTAAATGGAAGCATGAAACACACACACATATAGATGTAACACACATTGTCTTTAAAGGAACATGGTTTATTAACCTCTCAGTATCCACTTGCATAATTTTTCTTTTTTTAAAAAAATTATTGCTATTTTTTAGTTTGTTAACTGTATATATGTGTGCATCTGCTTATGTGTGCATTACCCAAGTACAGTTTCCAGCTTAAGCCAGAGAAGGATTTTGTTCCTCTGGAGTTAAGAGTTACAGATGGTTGTGTGACAACTGACATAGGTGTTGGGAATCAACCTCTAGTCTTCTATGCACTTGTAACCACTGAACCATCTCGTCAGCCACATGAATAATTTTATGAGTCTGGTTTACTCTCACATGCATATTATGTATTACTCTTCTATAGTCCCTGATTCATAATCATTTATAACTCTATTGTAATTAAAAACATATTTTGAGAAGATTGCTCAATGAAACAAAAAATCCAAAACATGTTATATTACTATACCATATACAAAGTACATCTTAACTGGCATAAAAGATAAACATTAAATATATTGACTAGCTTCCTAGACTGTAGAGATGAGTTGCATACCATTCCTTGAGCCCCACAGTCTAGCTCTGGGCTCATTCCTCACTACAGAGGATCCTTGCAGGACTCCGAGAGCATCCTGTTTCCCTATGGAAAAGTTCTGCCAATGTTAGGAGCCCCAAAACTAATCAACTTGTAACCCTGCCCACCAATCCCATCCTAGTCAGATCTGCCCACTATCCCAGTTTGTCTGTCTGAGACACAGCCTGCAGAGGTGAGTTGCTCGTAGTCCCCTGAGCTCTATTGTCTACCTCTGGGCTTGCTCTTAAGTTTGGAGAAGCCTTGCATGACCCTAAGAGTGTCCTACTTTCCCTTGGAAGCGTTCAGGGCCCCAAGACTAACCAGCTTGGAGCCCTATTCCACCAATCCCTTCCCAATTGGGTTATCCCAGGACATAGCCTGCAGAAGTGAGCTGCACATGGTCGCCTGAGCTCCAGTCAATCTCTGAGCTTGTTCTTCTGTCCTGCCAGGCTGTGTCTCAAGTTGCCCAGTGGTGAACTAGTCAATATACTTAATGTTTACCTTTTATTCCAGTTTAGGTGCTCTCTTATACTTTGCATATTGAATAGTGATATAACATGTTTTTTGCTTTGCAGGACCCCACACATGGATGTGCAAAACCTATAACAGTGATGATACAACACATCCAGGAAATTTGGGACATTATGAAAAGATCAAACCTAAGAATAATAGGGATAGAAATAGGAGAAGATCCCTAGCACAAAGGCCCAGAAAATATCTTCAACAAAATCATAAAAGAAAATTTCCCTAATCCGAAGGAAGAGATGCCTATAAATGTCCAAGAAGCTTACAGAACACCAAACAGATTGAACAAGAAAAGGAAATCTTCCCATCACATAATAATTCAAAACACTAAATATACAAAACAAAGATAGAATTTTATAAGATGCAGTGGAAAAAGGCCAGGTAACATATAAAGGCAGACTTATGAGAGTTGCAACCAATTTCTCATCTGAGACTCTAAAGGATAGAGAGGCCTGGGCAGACATCTTGTAGTCTCTAAGAGTTCTCAGATGTCAGCTCAGACTGCTATACCAGCAAAACTTTTCAATTGTCATAGATGGAGAAACCAAAGTATTCCATGACACAACCAAATTTAAAAATACTTTCCCACTGTGAAAATAGTGTTGAGAAAAGTTTGTAGCACTAAGTGGCCTCATAAAGAAATTAGAGAGTTCTTATACTAACATAAATACTACCTGAAGGATCTAGAACAAAAAGGAAGAAACAAATGTATCTAGGTGGAGTAGATGGCAGGAAATAATCAAACATAGGACTGATATCAATCAATTAGAAACAAAGAGAAGAATACAAAGAATCAATGGAACCAAGAGCTGGTTCTTTGAGAAAATCAACAAGATAGACAAACCCTTAGCCTGACTACCTAAAAGAAACAGAGACAGTACCCAAATTAACAAAATCAGAAATGAAAAAGAATACATAACATGGAATACTGAGGAAATTTAAAGAATCATTAGGTCTTACTTCAAAAGGGTGTTCTCTAAAATAAAATTAATTATTTTAAAGACATATAACACTTTATAAATCTAAATCAAGACCAGGTAAATTATCTGAATTGGTCTATAAGACCCAAAGAATTAGAGGCAGTCATTAAAAGGAAACTAAAAGCAAACAAACCCAAGAAAAAAAACCCTAACAAACAAACAAGCAACCCTAGGCTAGAGAGTTTTAGTACAGAACCCTACCAGATTTTTAAAGAGCTAATACCAATACTCCTCAAAGGAACATTGCCAAACTCATTCTATAAATCCACAGTTGCCCTGATAAATAAACCATACAACAAAGAAAGAATTTCAGAACAATTTTCCTTATGAACATTGATGCAAAAATAATCAATAAAATACTCTCAAACAGAAACCAAGAATACATTAAAGATATCATCTACCACAGTCAAATAGGCTTCATCTTAGAGATGCACAGGTGATTTAATATATGAAAATACATCAATGTAATCCAGCATATAAAAAGAACAATATAAAATAACCACACGATCATCTCATTAGATGCCAAAAAATGTTTGATAAAATGCAACACCCCTTCATGTTAAAAGTTTTGGAGAGACAAAGGATACAAGGTGCACACCTAAACACAAAAAAGGAAGAGTATAGCAAGCCAATAGCTAACATCAAGCTAAATGGAGAGAAAATTAAAGCAATTCCACTCAAATCAGGGACAAGATAAGGCAGTCCACTCTCTCCCTATCTATTCAGTATGGTACTTGAAGTTCTAGCTAGAGCAGTAAGATAACTAAAGGGGATCAAGGTGATAAAAATTGAAAAGAGAGAAGTCGAAGTATCGCTATTCACAGATGATATGATAGTATACATAAGTGACCCTCGAAATTCTACCAGAGAACTCCTACAGCTTATAAACACCTTCAGCAAAGTGGCTGGATAAAAAATTAAAGAAATCAGCAGCCCTCCTCTATGCAATTGATACATGAGCTGAGAAAAATGTTAGGGAGATAGTACCCTTCACAATAGCCACAAATAACATAAAATACTTTGGTATAACTCTAACCAAGCAATTAAAATATTTGTATGACAAGAATTTTGGGTCCCTGAAGAATGATATCAGAAGATGCAAAGATCTCCCATGTTCATGGATTGGTAAGATTAACATAGTGAAAATGGCCATCTTACCAAAAGCAATCTATAGATTCAATACACAATCCCCATCAAAATCCTAACACAATTCTTTACAGACTTTGAAAGAACAATTCTCAGCTTCATATGGAAAAACAAAAAACCTAGAAGAGCTAAAAGAATCCTGAACAATAAATGAACTTCTGGTAATATCACTATCCCTGAGTTCATAGTATACTACAGAGAAATTAAAAACTGCATGCAGACTGACCAACAAAATTGAATCAAAGATCCAAAAATAAACCCAAATACCTACAGATACTTGACTTTTGACAAATAAGCCAAAACTATATAATGGAAAAGGGAGAGCATCTTCAACAAATGGTGCCAGTCTCACTAAATGTCTGCAGTTAGAAGAATTCAAATAGACTGATATATATTACTGTGCATAAAACTTAAGTCCAACTGGATCAAAGAACTCAATTTAAAACCAGATACATGAACAGAAAGTAGAGAATAGCTTTTGACTTCTCCGTACAGGAGACAACTTCTAGAACAGAACACAAATGGCTCAAGCATTAAGTCAAGAATTAATAAATAGGACCTCATGAAACTTAAAACTTCTGTAAGTCAAAGAACACTGTCATTAGAACAAAATGACAGCCTACATGTTGGGAAAAGATCTTTACTAACCCTACATCTGAAAGAGGGATAATATCCAAAATATATAAAGAGCTTAAGAAGTTAGACACTGACAATCCAAATAACTCAATTAAAAATGGAGTACAGAGCTAATCAGAGAGTTTTCAACAGAGAGGAATCTCAAGTGGCCAAGAAGCACCTAAAATATTTTTCAATTTCCTTAGTCTTCAGGAAAATGCAAATCAAAACACCTCTGAGATCCCACATTACATCCATCAAAATGGCTAAGATCAAAATCTCAAAGGAGCACGCATACATGCTGGCTATGTATGGAACTCTCTTCAATTGTCGGAATGAGTGCAAACTTTTACAATAACTCTGGAAATCAATTTGGAAATGTAACTGAATAAATACCTAATTAAAAAAAAAAGAAAATTGGAAATAATTCTTCCTTAAGACCCAGCTATACCACTCTTGTGCATATACCCAAATGATGCTCTACCATCTCACAAAGACACTTGCTTAACTACATTCATACTAGCTTTATTCATAATAGCCAGAAACTGTAAAACAACCTAGATGTTCCTTAACTGAGAAACGAATAAAGAAAATGTGGTTCAAATTTTGTCTCTGTAACTCCTTCCATGGGTGTTTTGTTCCAATTTCTAAGAAGGGGCAAAGTGTCCACACTCTGGTCTTCATTCTTCTTGAGTTTCATGCGTTTAGCAAATTGTATCTTATATCTTGGGTATCCTAAGTTTCTGAGCTAATATCCACTTATCAGTGAGTACATATTGTGTGAGTTCCTTTGTGATTGGGTTACCCTACTCAGGATGATGCCCTCCAGGTCCATCCATTTGCCTAGGAATTTCATAAATTCATTCTTTTTAATAGCTGAGTAGTACCCCATTGTGTAAATGTACCACATTTTTTGTATCCATTCCTCTGTTGAGGGGCATCTGGGTTCTTTCCAGCTTCTGGCTATTATAAATAAGGCTGCTATGAACATAGTGGAGCATGTGTCCTTCTTACTGGTTGGGACATCTTCTGGATATATGCCCAGGAGAGGTATTGCGGGATCCTCTGGTAGTACTATGTCCAATTTTCTGAGGAACCGCCAGACTGATTTCCAGAGTGGTTGTACAAGCTTGCAATCCCACCAACAATGGAGGAGTGTTCCTCTTTCTCCACATCCTCGCCAGCATCTGCTGTAACCTGAATTTTTGATCTTAGCCATTCTGACTGGAGTGAAGTGGAATCTCAGGGTTGTTTTGATTTGCAGAGACAAAATTTGGAGCTGTGACGAAATGATGGACCATCTAGTGATTGCCATATCCAGGGATCCATCCCATAATCAGCTTCCAAACGCTGACACCATTGCATACACTAGCAAGATTTTGCTGAAAGGACCCAGATATAGTTGTCTCTTGTGAGACTGTGCCGGGGCCTAGCAAACACAGAAGTGGATGATCACAGTCAGCTATTGGATGGGTCACACAGCCCCCAATGGAGGAGCTAGAGAAAGTACCCAAGGAGCTAAAGGGACCTGTAACCCTATAGGTGGAACAACAATATGAACTAACCAGTACCCCGGAGCTCTTGTCTCTAGCTGCATATGTATCAAAAGATGGCCTAGTCGGCCATCACTGCAAAGAGAGGCCCATTGGACTTGCAAACTTTATATGCCCCAGTACAGGGGAACGCCAGGGCCAAAAAGGGGGAGTGGGTGGGTAGGGGATATACACAATATATCCACTCTAGCATTCCAATTTCCCTAAGTCTTAAAATCCCTTCATCAACACTAAGACACGGAATATCAGGCATCTCCAAGTCATTTCCAGTAGGCCATCTTTTGATAAACACCTCAGCCAACCATTCAAACAAACTTTTGACACCTTTTTTTAACTATGCGAGCTTCCGTATTAAACCTAGAATCTCTACTCAGAGGACCCATGTCAATAAACTCAGCCTGCTCTAGTTTTATGTTCCTTCCACCCTTATCCCACACCCTTAAAATCCATTCCCACACATATTCACCAGGTTTCTGCTTGAATGAATTAGCAAACTCATTAAGCTCCTTAGTAGTATAGCGAATTTCCTCATGGACTACACTTTCTACCTCCCCTCTAGGAGCCTGTTTTGCTTTGAGTCTGGTTACAGGTCTAGAAGAAACTATTGGTGGGCCTTGAGAAACATCAGTAGTGAAAGGGAATTGTGGGGGTGGGTATGGGAGACTTTTGGGATAGCATTGGAAATGTAAATGAGGAAAATACCTAATTAAAAAAAAAGAAAATGTGGTTCATTTACACAATGGGATACTACTCAGCCATTTAAAACAAGGGCAACATGAACTTCATAAGCAAATGGATGGAACTAGAAAATATCATCCTGCAGGTGGTAACCCATATCCAACAGGACTTGCATTGCCAAAGATTAGCTTCAGCTTGGTAGGGGCGTTTTGAGGAACTGAGGGATGTTCAGAAGTGGCATGAGAAAAGACTCAAAGTCAATGATGATAAAAGCACTGTCTTCTGCTCTCAATGGCTCTCCAGACAGCTCTGTAAATAGCTCTTGGTTCTGTAATCTGTTCTAGATAGGTTTCTGCTTGAGACTGTTCTTGGCTCTCTGCTAAAGACAACTATCTCATGCCAGAAAAAATTCTAAAAGTTCTCTGGATAGCTCATGGATTTTCCTACCAAAGTTAGAAAAGCTGCTAGAAAAAAAAATATTCTTGGATTTTCTGACCAAAGTCAGAAAAGCGGCTAGAAACAATTCTTGAATTTTGCAACAAAAATCATAAATCATGTTAGAAAAAAAAAATTCTTAAAGAGCTGTGTTCACTCTCCAAGCGGTTCCCTCTGGGTGGTAACTCTCTCTTGCAGAGCAGAGCTCAGTCTTTTCTTTACATATCAATTCATTCATTTACTCCAGGCTCCCTTCTGATTATCCCACAAATTAGCCTTTTATTACCTTAGCCTTTTGATTCTTAGGAAAAGATAGCAAGTGCATTTTTAAATATTATTTATCTATTTTTCAAATTTTTATTAGATATTTTCTTCACTTACATTTCAAATGCTATCCTGAAAGTCCCCATACCTCCCTAACATTGCAAATAAATTCAGAGGTCTGTCTGTCTTTGTAAACACAGACAATAAACTTAGTGGGTGGGATCTTGCCCTGTAAACACCAAATCTTTTTGTCTCCTTCCCTAATATCTTTCTGATAAGCTGACTCATATTGTAGGTATAACTAATTTTGATTTTTGTTTTTTATATCCGTGAAGCCTTCATATAACTCACATTGCATCTTTATATTTTGCATAGTTGAGATATTCTCCTTATATATTTTTGAACTCATGTTTTTAGAGTTCTTTCCTATAGCCTTAAGGGTTGTCTTGTAGGTCACAGCATTTACCATTTTTCTAAAATCATTACACATATCCTTGCCTCCCTGACTCATGCTGTTTCTGATTATCATGGAGTCATTAACCTTGGCCAGCAGAACATTAATCCTAAATGAGGGACATAAGGTAAACAAACAAGCCTTATCCCTAGCAATGGTCAACAGTCATGGAGGGCCACACCCTGCTGACTGTGCTCCAGGGGCAGGAACAGTGTCATACTGTCCCTTTGGCATGGCATGCAGGACTTGGCAATGCATGGTTATGTATTCATTTATAAGTAGATATGAGCCATAGAGTACAGCATAACTACAGTATAATCAACAAGCCCAAAGAAGTCAAATAACAAGGGTGGCCAAAGGGAGGATGGTTGAATCTTTCTTAGAAGGGGAATCAAAACAGATGTTAGAGGTTGATGGAAGGAGAGAATTTGGTGGCATCAGGGATGGGGAGAGGAGTTGGGCAGGAAGGAGATCATATGTAGGAATAGCAGGGTACAGAAAATGGAAATCAGCTAGGGAGGGCAATCTTTAGGACATGCCAGAGACCTGGGATGGGGAGAGGTCCAGAGAGCCTATAGAGGCAACTCTAGCAACTCTAGCTGATCCAGCGGATCTTGAAGTGGCTACTTCCTGCAGGTAGGCAGGACTCTGAGTGGCATAATAAGGACAGCAACTTTGACCCAAGATATATCCTACCTATAAGATATATAAGGACAAAGATGGAGCAGAGGCTGAGTGAATAACCAGCCAATGACTACCCAAAATTGATACCCATCCCATGGCAAGAATCAATCCCTGACACTATTGATGATACTCTGCTATGCTTGCAGACAGGAACCTAGCATAACTGTCCTCTGAGAGGCTCCACCCATCAGTCAATGAAAAGAGATGCATTGACCCACACCCAACCAAGCATTAGATGGAGCATGGAGAGTCTTACTGAAGAGATGGGAGAAAGATTGAGGGACCCAAAGAGGACAGGAACTCCACAGGAAGACCAACATAGTCAACCAACCTGGACTCCTGGGGGTGCCCAGAGACTGAATCACCAACCAAAGAGCAAGCATGGGTCCCCTGCACATATGTAACGGAGGAGTATCTTGGTCTTCCTGCAGGTCCCCCAACAACTGAAGCAGAGGCTGTCCCTGAGCCTGTTGCCTGCCTGCATGCCTGTAGATCCTATGCCCCTAAATGGACTATGTTGCCTTGTCTGGCCTCAGTGGGAGAGAAAAAACCTAATCCCTAACTTGATTAGTAGAAGGTGACACCCAGAGGGGAACTTTTGAGAAGGGGAAGGTGGAATGAGGAAAGGACTAGCATGAGGAAATACCTGGAGGATAGGGGTGGCTGATATTGGGATGTAAAGTGAATAAATAAATTATATATATATATATATATATATATATATAATAAAATTTTATTTTTAATTTATTTTTCACACTCCATATTCCATTACCCCCCAAATGTCCTCTGTCTGCTCCACATCCCATACCTCCTTCCCACCCCACCCCATCTCCATGTGGATGCCCCCAACCCCCACCCTACCTGACCTCTAAACTCCCTGGGGCCTATTGACTAATTTTCTTTTGTTGAAATTCTTGCATAAGAAAGGGTAATTATGCAAGTAAAGTAGAGAACATAAAGTTATAGCTACAATGCTGTTCATGTGTTCATTGTCTATTACATGCACATATATGTTCATTCATGATATGGTGTCATACTTTAACCTTTAAAGCATAAGAAAATGAATTCAGATAAAGGAGAGAAATATTGATAGTATCTGTCTTTCCATTCTCTCTATTATGAATATTATGACAAAAGTACTTGTGAGTGAATGGAATTTTGAAAACTTCATTGGAATAATAACTTAATTTTCTAAATTTATTGTAGGCATATCAACCATCCCAGCTTTGCAATTGAATGGAATAAAGTGAGCTTTCTGAAGAGGCAAATTATACTACAAAATGAAAATGAAAATGGTGTACTAATCTCATGTGCAAAGAGGCTCTTAGGCATGAAACTATTAATTTTATATATTTTTAACACTTAGAAAATTGTCATCTCAGCTTCCCAGCTTCCCAACTTGGCAGAAGTAATATAATACTCACCATAAGCAAATGGAGTCACTGTTGCCAGAAACATACTGTATAAAAATAACCACTAATAATTTGGATCCTTATATTAACCAAATGCTGTAAGAAAAATGAGTTTAAAACAAAACCCACTTTTAACAATTCAAAATAAAAATAAAATGTGTAATATTTTAAAAGGGGAAATGGCTTCTTTCTCAAATAGCAGATGAAATAAATTCTTATTCTGAAGTCTTTCTATAGACCATAACCTTTTGATTAACACACTTTCAGGTACCTCTTTATGTTGTAAATGTATAGTGAACAAAATGTAGCAGTTTTACTACTTTAATATTTTTAAGTTTTTAAATTCCATACAAAATATTAATACTTGTTTTACTTTATGACTCTTTGTATGGTGACTCATGCATAAATTCATGTAAAAACCATCATTGTCTTATAAGATAGTTATACTACAAATCTTTCTTTAATGCATCATTTCCCCTTATGTATAATTATGGAAAATTATTACTTAGTTCTTTACTGCTGTAGGGTTTTTTTTAATTAAGATTTATCTTCATTTTATAGATATGATTATTTTGCCTTCATATATGTACATGAACCATGTGCATTTCTGTTCCTGTGTAGATTGAAGGAAAGTTTCGGGTCCCCTGGAACTAGATTTAAGTATAGTTACAAACTACCATGTGGGTGTTGTGACCTGAACCCAGGTCCTCTCCAATAGAGTATGTGCTCTTAACTGTGGAGCCTTCTCTCCAGCCCCAGTTTCTACTACTAGTTTTGCTTTTTCCAGAAGTTGTAGAATATGTCACTATTTAATCATTCACTCAACAAAATGCCTTTGGATCTGACCATTTTGTTGTATATGTCAATTAATTATTCTTTTTAAAAAATATTATATTATATTGCTTTACTAAATACCATTTATTTCTTCACTCATACAATGAAGGCTTTTTAAGGAAGTTTTAATATTTTTGAAAGAACAAGTTATATTACTAGAAACATAGATGTACATATTTTTGTATGAACATAAGTGTTCATCAATTTCTATTAAATAGACAGAACTGCAGTTGCTGTGGTCTACTTAAATGTATATTTAGCTATTCACGAGATATAGAGTGCTATTTTAAACATTAAACTATACTGATAGAATGCTAAGACCAACCAACCAACCAACTAAACAAACAAACAAACAAACAAACAAACAAACAAACTTCTTTTGTAATGGATACATCTTAATTCCACTTCTTAGATATGACTTTATAGAACTTTCTAAACACAAAAAGTTGACTTTCATCCAAAGAAAAGAGAAGAAAATTTCCATATTATATAGCTAATAAATAGGAAGAGTTATACTATACAAAAGCATGGATATCTTATCTCATGGCTATGTCTAACATTCATATCCTTAGAAATCTGGATGGCTAATCAGAAAACACTAAAAGAAAATCTAAGAGAAAAGATTCCTATTAAGGTGCAAGAGGTACACAGAGTACAATAGTTCCAGAAAAGAAACTAACCATGTCACATACTAGCCAAAATACTAAGTATATATAACAAAGGAAATATATATTGAAAGCTTCAAGAAATATTAAATTACATATAAAAGCATACCTAGCAGAATAACATTTAACTTTTTTGTGTTGTTTGGTTTGGCTTTTAAAATATGGTCCCACCCACTATATCACCTTGGCTGGTCTAAACCTTTCTATGTACAGCAAGCTGGCCTTGAACTCATAGAGATCTGTTTGACTCTGTGTCCCCAAGTACTAGAATTAAAAGTAAGTGTTTTCATCCTGACATTTAAATGGAAACGTTCAAAGCCTGACGGGTCTGGACTGATGTTCTAAGATTTCAAAAAGATCAAAAGTGCCTGCCCAAGCTACTATATTTAGCAAAACTATCAGTTTTAACCGAAGGATAAAGAAAAACTACCCATGACACAAACAGATTTAAGGCACTTATTATAAGCCCAGAGGATACTAGAAAGACTGTTTTTGTCTGAAGAGAAGATTACACATACTCAAGAAGAGACTAAACATATTCAAGAGAACACAAGGGTGTATATAATCCTGTAACAGTTAACCAAAAGGTCTAAGAAAATACCACCACAACAATAAAATAACTGAAATTAATAAATATTTTAAAATAACTTTTAGTATCAATGATCTCAATTATTCCCCAGTAATAGTTTAACAAATTGGACTAGGAAACAGATCCATATTTTTTGTACCATCAATGCGAGGGCACTGAGGCAGGAAGGGGTGGGCGGGCGGGAGAGTTCCCTTATAGTCATAGGGTCTTATTATCAAGTTCTGGAGAGTAGCCAAGAGTATTGACAATAGTCAAACATGTTGAGGGTCAATGGAACCATGTAGGTAACACTTCAAAATGAGGCAATGTGTTGCCTCTCACATTCAACTGTGCTGGGTCACTGAGGAGGGGATAGGAGGTTTCACTGGGAAGGGGGATAACATTTGAAATGTAAATAAATAAAATAACCAATAAAATAAAAAGAAGACCCTATGACTGAAGGAATGTGCTAAGCAGATATGCATGCAGGAACAACACTTATGCACATAAAAGAAAAACTGGACAGAGTCAGAGAATTTGGAAAGTTGAATCCTTTTTTGTTGTTGTTTTTCTTGTTGTTAACATTAATGCCCAAGATTTTCTTTCATGCCAACTGGAGAAATGAATTTATAAGAATAAATATGATCCTCTTAAATGTATATAGACACCGTGGAAAAGAGCTCAACTGGTAAAATACCTGCTTCTGGGCCTGACTGCCTGAGTTGAATTCCCAGAAACTACATACATGGTAGAAGAAAGAATGAAATCCCACAAATTGTCCTTTGACCTCCGCACATCCTGCGGCACACCACTTCCCTTACTGAAATAAATCCATTTTTTTAAATCAACAATCAGGACAAAAAGAAGAAGAAGGAGGAGGAGGAGGAGGAGGAGGAAAGAGAGAAAAAGAAAGAAAGAATGAAAGAAAGAAAGAAAGAAAGAAAGAACGAACGAACGAACGAACGAAAGAAAGAAAGAAAGAAAGAAAGAAAGAAAGAAAGAAAGATAGATAGATTCCCTGAGTTGTATGTGGAAGGCAGCCTAGCTTGAAAGCTGCAATATATATGACAAAAGATGTTTGTTCCAATCTTCTAGACAGTTGAAATTTATGAGGACATAAATCCATTGGAAGAAAAGGGATATTCTGAGACCCCCCTCAACACACCCTATTAATGTTAACTAAGTAACATATCTTATGGTTAGTTCTATCCCAAAAAGGATATTCATGCCTGTAAGTTGATGTGGCCAATGTTATTAATTAATAGTAAACCTGTCACCAAAACAAATAAGATCTATTTGTTAATTTTGAAAGCACTTTTTAATAGCATACAGCATGACAAACATTGTTTAGGCACTATAGATACACTAGTGATCAAAATAGATTAAGCTGTCTAGTACCTAGAAACTGCCATTGTGATACAATTCATTGATCAAGTGTTGGACTTCTGCTGTGATAGGTATGGTCTTAGCCTGGTATAGAAAGATACTTTGAATTGCCATCTAGATAAATTGAAAATTAGCGCTAACAGGTTCACATTAGACATTTATCACTGTAAGAACTTGCCAGTTAGCTTATCGCTTCCTCATTTTATGAGTTAATGAATCAGATCCTTGAGATAAAAAATATGTGTTAACATGCAAATACTATTTATCTGCATATAATATCTTTTCAGTGATTATACCCTTTTTAAGTTAACATGAGAAGTTGTTAATTACTTTTTCCAGTAGAATGTTTTAGAAAATGTAGTGATTAAGAAGTCTCACTGCTGGAGTATTTATAAGTTGTGTTTGCAGTATGACCCTTTTATAAGCAGTTCATATTGATGCTAATTTGTTCCTAATTTATCCTCTTTCCTGCATATAAACATGGTCAGATTCTTTTGTCTCAGGGATGCTGCTTACCAAGTGATTTCATGATGTTAGGGGCAGAGCAAGGACCTTTGAGTGAGATATTAAAAAAATAAGTACAGGAGGCAATCTCCATTCATTTTAGGGAAATTAAAAATGAAAGGTAGATATATGCAGAACCTTCAACTAAGACACAGTCCCAGTTAAGCTGATGGATTTGAAGAGTAAAATACATGCATGATTCTTATTTCTTGACAGAACTATTTTTGCTTTTGGGCTGTGATAACCCCAACTAAAAAGCAAATCAAAACCCCTGCCACTACAAAGTCACAGGAAGTACAGTCTAGGGTGAGCACAGGTGTTAGGAACCTTCCAGCGTTGTTTGAGAATAGCACTAGTGTGCCCTGCTTGTTGAAATGATTAAAAGTCTCCCTCTGTGTTGATTTGGCTAGGCATCTGAGGTGTACGGAGCAGATTGCTTCGCACTTTGCAAAGGAGCTGGGTGTGCAATGATTTACAGTGGTAATCTGTGGACTGGGATTTCTAATGAACAATTAAACTTTTTTTTTTTTCAGGAAAGTAACCCAGTATAAGGGTTTTTCCCAAGCTTATTTACACTGATATAAGCTTTGTTTTTTTTTTTTTTTTTTTTTTTTCTGGTTAAGTATTTACTTCCTGTGCCAAAATCCTTGAGGGGTCCTGTTATTCTAAAAAACAAACAAACAAACAAACAAACAAACAAACAAACAAAAATCAACAGCAACAACAATACCCACCCCTGACCCCGCAAAACACTGGATAGCAGATCTAGGACCTTGCTTTTTATAACTGGGTCACTCTCTCTAGCACTTTACACTGTTAAAAAGGGGTGCTCTGGGATATTTAGTCTGATCTATTTAGTAGCTGTTATTGGTAGATTCTGACTCAGAAATTGAGAGTCAAAACACAGATAACAGTTCTAGTGAATTGCCAGACAACTTAGCTTTTCTGCGCTCTATTTCTTTTATTAGTCTCCTTTTATCCTATCTGCACTCGTTCAATGCCATTTTCGTGGACTCTTAATTCTTCTCTCTCCTACTATTTTCTCCTTCCTGAAAGTAAAAATAAGGATTTTAGGATACAACTGCCCCATCTTTCTTCCTTGGAGATTTCTTATTACAGGTATATTTCCTAGGTGCAGTGTCTTATTTATATGACTGCACTTGTGGGAATATTTAACAGGAGCCACACCCTGAGATAGACAAATGCTAGACTTCTACTGCTGTTTAATAAAGTCAATGTGTATCCATTTTCTGAACTGTATGGGAGACAACACTTTTAGAGAAATGAATTAATTGTTTCTGTATATGACATGGAGACATGACCTTATGATACCTTAGAGTTTGTCAACAGATCTCCGTTAAAGCTTGAGTTCCTTTTAGATAGAAGTGACAGAAAACAACAAAGATAAACTAATACATATGAAACTTCTCTCTCTCTCTCTCTCTCTCTCTCTCTCTCTCTCTCTCTCTCTCTCTCTCTCTCTCTGGTTGTAGAACCCAAGGCCTTGTGCATTCAAGACAAGAACTCTATTAAACTACAATCTATTCCCTTTCTTCCCCTTCTTCATTATTGTTTCTTCCTGACATGTCAGGTAATACTGATATTCATAGTATCTGATTAGCTCATATTTGCTTAAATGCTCAGCCTTACTTTTCTCCAGGGATAAATGATTAAATCAAATTGAATAACTGAAATATATAGATTCTGGACCAAACATGTAAATAAATATAGGGTTTATTAGGTGACTCATGGTGATTGCCTCTACAGAATTCTAGAGTTATATAAACTATATTTTCAATGGCTGTAAGGTATAAGTGTTCTCTAATTTTAGTGGCTATCAAAATGCTCAAACATATTCGTTTTTCTGGTGTCATTCTCATAAACTTTGGTTCACTGAATCTGTAGCAAGTTATGAAATGTATTTCAATATGAAGCACCCAGATGGTAATGATGCAGGATGTCCTCAGATAACCTTGTGAAAAGGACTGACTAGCTCTGGATATCACGAACAAATAAGGCCATATTGTATATACTCAGTGCAAAGTTGTCTTTGCACTTGTCTTAAAACTTGTACAGTTTCTTTCACTATGCATTTTTATAAGTGAATCTGCTCATGTTTTCAAGTCCACTACTTTTCTGAGTATTTTGGAATTGATTTTATTATAAATGGAAAGCAAATAAAGACAAAAGGAACTAACACATAGTACCAGTAGTACATTACATGGATTTAATGGCCAAAATTTGAATGATTGTGTGTATGCATATGAGTATATGTGAGTATATGTGTATGTGTGTATGTATGTGAGTGTGAGTGTATGTGAGTATATGTATGTGTGTGTATAGGAATGTGAGTGTGCTGCCTAGTTTTCTGTTAACTTGATACAAGCTGGAGTTACTGGAGGAAAGGGAGCCTCATTTGAGAAAATGCCTCCATAAATCTAGCTATAGGCAAAACTGTAGGGCAGGGGTTCTCTACCTCTGGGTTGTGACTGCTTGACAACCTCCTGTCTCTAAAAATATTTCCACTACAATTTCTAACAGGAGCAAAATTACATTATTAGGTAGCAATACGATTGGGGTCACTACAACGTGAGGAACTGTTTTAAAGGGTTGCAGCATTAGGAAGGTTGACAACCATTATTGTAGGGTATGCTCTGGCAAAGAATCACATCCAAACATATGATCTGACAGGAATGTATACATGCCAAGCAGAACACTTCAGTGGGAAGAAGAGAGAAGCTGGACTGAATCAGTCTTCTTGGAAGAGTAGATTGTACAGAGGTTAAAAGCTTCCAGGGATAGCTAGAACAGAGAAGGAACAGCTCTGGGATCAGCCTAAGCCATATATTCACACAGCTTGGGTAGGTTCATCCCATCATTTTCTCTAAGAAAATAAGTGTGACATCTATATTTACAAGTTGTGAGAAGTGATGGGACCATTAGGATGTGGATTCACAGGAGGTCTTTAAGTCCTTGGGATTGTCCTTGTTGAGAACTGTGGAACTCTTGGTGCTTCCCTTTCTTCTTTTGTTTCTTGGCCCTGAGATCAGCCATTTACTCTGCCATGTTATCCTCACCACTGCTATTTGGAGCTAAATAAACCCTTTCTTTTATAGGTTAATTATCCAAAGCATTTCATTTTAATGAAAGGTAGTTGTCTCACACACTTGTTATTTACAACCAAATGAACAAGAGAAACTTTTCTGAAGAGTTTCTTGAGCAAATTAATTGTGTCAGCCAATATCATAGAATAGTTGCTACGGTTTATTCAAATGATTTGTGCTTCTTTGGCCTTCCTGGTCCCACCGTTTGCTGTTGCTTATATTTATTTTAGTGCTACTATATCATAAATAGAAGCATTTGTGATAATGGGGCTTTTGAGTAAAGGTCTCTGTTGTTATCTCTCTTAATGGGGGGAGAGAGGAAATCAAGGCAGCAGAATTAATTGAGGCTGCTCATATTTCTTATTTTTATTCTTCATTTTATTATTATTATTATTGAAATTTTCATCTTTTATGTTAAATTTGAATTAGTGTAATGTTACTCCGTATGGGGTAGACATACAATTCTAATTTTAACAATAATGGCCAGCCAAGATGAACATTTGTCATGAATTTCTGTTTAGGAACATTGGAGCCAACATTAAGAAAGTAACTTGAGATAAAAGAGAAACTGCTAGTTCAATATGACTGACAACTAGCTAGAAAAGGAAAGGATAACTTACAGTGGAGACATACTAGGTGCTGACAATAGTGGCCTCATTATTTAAATTACAGTAGCTATCTAACGTGACAGTCTTCCTAAGGAATGTTCTGTTCTGATGACATTGAGCAAACACAAATATGAAATAATTTTATTTCAACTGAATAATTGTATTGTTTATCAAAATAAATAACCCATTAACTTATCAGACAGGTAAACTGGTCAAGCAATAATCAACCCAACTTAAGACACATCCCTTGGTAAAGCATCAATCCCTGACCCTATAAATGATACTCTGTTATGCTTGCAGATAGGAACCTAGCATATGGATACCCACGGGCCCTCCAGCCTCTCAGAGGAGGAGAAGGGGTTACAGGGAGAGAGTGTTGGAGGTGGACCAGAATGAGGTCAGTGATCTGGATGTAAAGTGAATAAAAACTATCTTACTATTCTTTGTCTCACACCTTCTTATTCTTTCATCTGTGTCTTGACAATGGTAGCCATATCCATTAGTCATGTCTAATATCTTACACTAGTAATTTTCAAATACTGATCATGACTAGCTGTTTTGTTAATGTAGACCCTCTAAGTTTCTGTCTTCTTGTTAGTTACTCCTTATTTAATTCACCAGTCAATCTCAAAAAAGTTTTTCTCATATTGCTGCAAAGAATCTGCCTAAATAACAATGCTAATATACTGTAACCCTACTCATGGTGTTTTGATTCCTACTTGTTATCTTTGCTTTACTCAAAGAATCTCATGAATCCCCTTTGAGATCAGTTTATTACTGTGCTGATTCAACCTCTTTCACACCACAACATGTTCTAACTTTTCTTTTCTTTTTTTCTTTTCTTTTCTTTTTTTTTAGACAGGGTTTCTCTGTGCTGCTCTGAGTATCCCATAGCTCACTGTAGGCCAGCTGGCCTTAAACTAAAAGATCCACCTGCCTCTGCCTTCCAAGTTCTGGGATTAAAAACATGCACTACCAGTTCATCTAAATGAATAAACGTCAAATGATTCACAGTAATTTACAGAGAACCCTATTTATACATTGAATGACAGTTAATGTTATATCTTTCTTATAGTCAATGAAAATTTATAATAGAGTGGCTTTTGGAAAGCTGAGCATTCACTGCACTAATTTCTCTTTAAAACAGCTTTATTTTAAGTCAGAATCCAAAATCACAATTTTAATTTTGCTGAGCCATAGGGCTTACAAATCTTGTTTTAACACTACCTGTCCAACCCCAATTGACAGAGCTTCTGGTAACTGTTATTTTGCTGCCTTTGGATAGTGTTCTTACCAAACCAGTAGAGTAAGTTGTCTTCTGACCTCTTCATGCATGTTGTGATGTGTACGTGCTCGAATACATATATACACCAAGTAAAAATGTAATAAGATAAATGTGTGTAGAACATATAAATTATGATATATTCACTATTGTATTTCTATCTAGTATTTATATCCAACTAATTCTTTATTCTTGAATTAAACTCTAAACAAACAAGAGGAAGCATAAAGTCAACTTTCTGTTTCCTACTTGCTAGTTGTTTGATATATTTCATTAATTCTGTGAGTGTTCCAAATGACTAATACTAAATAAGTGTCAGTTTCATGCTACACATTGCATTCAGCATTAGAGCAGGGATCTGGCTAGAGAGAATTATGGTTGAGATTCACTAGTATAAGTCTCTTCCAGTCCTTCATAAGAATCAATTCTAAGTCATCTGCAAATATATCCACTGAATATAGCAAAAGATAAGAAGCACCAATAAAAGAAATCAAAATTATCTATAGAAATAAAACTGAATATGACCAATTCTACTTTTAAAAAAAAATCAAGGTGTCTTGAGAAATCTTGTCAGATAAAATTATTACAAAATCCTTAAAATTTGTACTGTCTTTTTATGATACAAATGACTCAAGGAAAAATTAATTAAAATGGCATCTATCATGTAGTATCATACATAGTTCAGATGCAGAGGCAGAGCATTTGCACATTGAAAAGTGATAGGACAATACTTTGATGAACATCTCTAATGAAGAAAAAAGGACCTATAATTTATAATACATTTACAACCTAATTATCTGGTTTTTGTTTTCATGGCAAATAATTTCTATTACTTGTACCAACAGAGGACATTATAGTGTATAAAGTTCAAAATTTAAATAAGCTGTAGTAGCTGGACATTCAGTTTTCAAACACAGCCAAGTTATAAAATCTCCATGATTATTTTGCAAGATTAATTTACTTATTTTATGTATGTGAGTACACTGTTGCTTTCTTCAGACACACCAGAAGAGGGCATTGAATCCCATTACAGATGGCTGTGAGCCACCATGTGGTTGTTGGGAATTGAACTCAGGACCTCTGGAGGAGCAGCCAGTGCTCTTAACTGCTGAGAAATCTTTCCAGCCCCCATATTTCCATTTTTTTAAACATACTTTCATGATGAATTAGAATTGTATGAATGAGTTTCTGATCATAGCATAAAATAAGATAGCTACATGCACATTAGGACTTCAGAGTCTGGGACAATAGCCTAGTTATTAATTCCATATGTTAAATGAAGTATATAAAAGTTGTCATGATACAATTTTTCCTTTTGCAAATATTTATTGCAAATTTAATGAATAATGACATAATTATTGTTTTCACACTGCTCTAAGGTCAAATCCTAGGTCTAATAATAAGTGTCTGAGTGGTCCTGGATACATCACTTTAAACAATGTCTTAATGTCTTTATTAGAGAATTAGTGCGAGAATGAAAAGCAGTAGTGAATTTAAAGCAATTAGTACAGTGTGATACATAAATAGTCACTAGTTAATGCTGGCAGCTGATATTATTTTTACTAACTATTATCACACATATTTTCTCTATCAATAATCTAGGGAGCATAAGCTACTGCAATAATCATAGTAATTATCTCATGAAAGAAATAGCAAGAGCTCAGACTTCTGTTGCAGCATTATACAGAAGACTTACCCACTTTATAACTGGTAGCTCCTTTTTGATTCACTTTTATTAGCTAAATATTCTTTTATTGAGTTTGTTTCCCAAATATGCACATGAGTTAGGTGCTTGTGAAAAGATATCAGTCCAACAGTGTTGGTAATTACAATAGAATAGAATATATCATTTACTGAACATCTATATTGTGTCAAATATTTACAATGTATTTTACATATGCATTACCTAGGGCTATATCACCACACTGGAGAGTGCAAATTTTCTCAATTGTTCACTGTAAAGGCATGGATATTATCTCATTGAACTTAAAATGATAAAAAAGAGATAGGACTATGCTTTGATGTACGTCACTAATAAAGGATTTTTATTGCTCTCACTTTTTTATCCTAATTTATGTTTTTATTATGGTACCTTATCATCCCTTGTATTATATTGCAAGTTAATTAATTAATTTTCATCTGTGTTATATGTAGAATAAATGTGGGTGGTACATTTGCATAGATGAGCATGTGAAGTTCAGGGGACACTGGGTGTCTTCCTGTATTGCTCTCTACATTATTTCGTTGAGATAGGGTCGTTTTTAAAATATAAACTTATTATTTTGCCTGGAATGACGAGTAACCAAGTTTCTGGAATCTGTTCTTTTTATATTCCCCGATACATGGGTTATAATAATGCATAGACTTGCCTAATTTCATATGGGTGCTACAGATTTTAACTCTGATTCCCACCCTTGCAAAGAAAGTGGTCTCACTCACTGAGACATCTCCCCTGTCCATGTATCACATGACTTTTGTTTGTCTGTTTTATAGATAAGAGAGTCATAAATACAGGTAATGAGTTCATTCACTAATAGCTCCCATCTTGGCATGACAGACAACATATGGATAGCTATATCAAATGATTTTTTATGTGAGTCATTTATAAGATAATGTTTTATTAGTATATTTTTGGAGAATCAAGTTGATATTCTAAAAATTAGCTAATTTTGCAAGCTCTTAGTACACAGTAAAGGGTAGAGCCAATTAACAACTGATTCCCAAACTACCTCCAATGCAGAGTACTCTCTTATGATTATGCCATCAAATTATTTTCCCATATTTTTTAAGCACATTTAGTAAGTGAAATTGTAACTAGAGCAGCATAGGAACATCAACACCCCTAGTACAAATACAGGCATTTATTGAAAATATTTGTCACCAACATTGTGAGAATTAGAGTTCTTTATTTCACTCAGTATTAACAGCATGTAATTAGCAACATCTTACGTTAAATTACACTAAATGAGAACACAGCAACAGGATTTCTTCACAGTTCCTAGTATAAAAATGTGCTGTAGTCAGTGTTTTGTGCCAGCTCTAGAGCATTTACTCTCTAGACAAAATATAATTCATATCATCAAGTAAGGCAATTGATTATTTCTCTTTAGTTATTATTTCCCTTGGAAACTTATTGAGAATGTAAGCATAGAATCACTGTTTCTTCACTTTTTTTCCTTCTCTGTGATTCTGAGTGTCTGTTTTGCTCCCCATGCCATTTCACATAGCACAATTGAGATGCTACAGATTCATTGACTAATGCTGTTTGCTTCCCTCTGACATCTACAATCTTTCTTCTATGAGGCTGAAAGTAATATCAAAACATTTCATCAAGTGTTTTTGAAGGGCTCTATTTGCATAAACTACTTCACAAACAAACATAAGCTCAACGTGAATTGGAGCATGGAACAATCTTTCTGCACAAATACTATATATACTTTTTTTTTTCTTTTAGAAAAATGCTACTAGTTAGAGGTGGTAGATGGGTAGTCCCTAACTTGAGGAACTTTGCTTCTAGATTATAATGTAGGAAAATCTCAGAACAAATTTCTCTAGATGTTTATTAACAAGCCCACACAAAACGTCCAGACTATTAAATTACAAACCTTTAAAAAGATGTCCAATAGCATTTTTTATGGAATTCTTACCTGAGGCAAATATGATGTTAAAGAAATGATTGAACTAATTAGGCTAGTAGGAGTAAATCTATTAAGAAACTTCTCTAATGAATGATAAAGTTAATAGTACCATTTCTTACATGAAAGAGTGATGCCTCGCTTGATTTGTATACTCTTCTACTACAGAAATGGAGAGTATCTCTGAAACATTTTTGTGTGGAGACATGAATAATTACAACTGTAGAAACTCATTCTTAACATTTTTCTAACTTATGCTAAAATTTAAAAAAAAATTCCTAACCCTACTAACAACTCATTTAAAAATCACTGTGAAATAGTAAAACCTCTGATACAGCTCTAATATTACATGAAGGTGATTATGAGGATATACGTCTAGAAATTATTAAACAACAACTTCATCTCTGCAATATAGCATAAACAAAGCAACAGACATAGTCTGTCATTTGTTGTTAATAACGAAATAGTTCAAAGTAAATTATAGACATTCCAGCAATTGGGATAGTCAAATGTATGTATTTACTTGAAGAGTCCCAAAGTTCATCAACAATCTTAGCTATCACACAGCAACAACAACAACAACAACAAAATTTACCTTTTTCCAGTAACTCCAAAACTCACAGAAATAAGAATTTTATATATGAGGCAGAGAAATATTTGTTCTAACAAATATTTCATACATACTAGAATATAAGAGCCACTGGGAAACAGATCAACATTATGAAGAATATAATTTAGTGAGTTCCCTGCCTAGGTTTGATCCCAAAAAGTATCTCCTTCATTCATCTGCATAAACACTTTTCCTAATAAAACTATTTGCTATTCTAGGAAGTCCCCAACTCAATTTTAAGTCCTAGTACTATTGCTTATGGTCCTATTTGTTTTTAACAAATCTGGCTTTGGAGGGGCTATAGACACATAGGTCTTGGGATTTGTAATTTACTCCCAGCCTGCAGTCAAAGACAATAAGGCAGGAAAAGAGGTCACAATCTAATTAACTTTCTAATTAAAGGAACATGGTCTCTTTCTAATTACACTTACAAAGAATAAACTGTAGCCAGTAATTAGAAAGTTACTCTCCTTCATTTAAAATTTGCATTGTATCAGCTATTCCATCATCGTTATTATTGTTCGACATTTATTCTGAAATACAGACTCTATTTTCAAAGAGCTCCGAAAGAGGTTGTATTTATCTTTCATATTGAAACTGCCAAAAGGGTCAGTGTTTTTCAGGATTATATAATGAGACACTGAACGTTTCTGGTGTTCAAACTATTAATCATTTACAGAGGTGATATTTGAGTGGATGGTCTTTTATGAGTACATTCTAGATCAATTTGGGGGGTAATATTATACCCTCTTACCATTTTTCCTTACATCTTTTTTTCTTTTTCTTTGGAAGCCAAGACTGTTTTCAGTATCCGTATGAAACCATGACAATCACCTGGATGCATATCTGCCTTAAAGAGTGCTATGTTATTAGAATCAGTTCTCAGGAGAGGCTACCAGAATATAATGGTTCTGTAACAGTGTTAGTTTCACATTTGATCCCATGAACCATGGATGAACACAATCAATAATAAATGTCTACTAATAGATATTTTTCTAACATACTCTACTGTTCCTGCATTTTAAGAGATCACTTGTGTTTCCAATAAGATCTAAAGACCCTGTACAAAGAATAAACACACACACACACACACACACACACATATACACACACACACCTGTGTTTCAGCTAGCTTTTTGCTTTACAACACAACATGAAATTAAATGTATCATTTTTCACCAAAATATTGTTTCCCATTACTGAAGGGAAGTGATGGGCCTGCGGGTTTCATGCATTACAAATCTCTAGTGCTTTAGATAGCTAGTAAATCACTTGCATTTTTGCCGATAGTACTTTCTGCTGAGCTCAGCATTTATTGCTTACAGCTGAATATAGCCACTAAAACATCCATCACATTTTATGGCCAACTGTTGCTTTTCTTCTTATACACCAAGGAATTAGCACATTTTCAGAATTAGAATAAATGAGAATAGCCTTTACACACAGAATGTTCCAAGCATGTAATAAGCAGTCTATGAATTTTATGAGGGAAAAATAGTATATTTACTGACATCAAGAGATAGAAGGAGCTTTAGATATCATCCACCCTAGGAGGAGCTTTAGACATCATCCACCCTCATATTAACTTTACACCTGACTTTTCACATTTCCATCTCTCAAAACTTGGAGTATTTAATATGTGGTCTAGCTAAAGTAGCTTTATTCATGGTCCAAGATGTATTAGTTTAGATTAAGATTAGAATAAGAAGTATCCTATCAGATTTAGTAGCTAGCTTTGGTCAGTTCCAAACTCTATATATAGGAAATGTGAATTTTTGAAAACTATCAGTATAACCCTTTCACATTCATTGGTAAAGAACTGAGGCTTGTTTTGTTAGTTTGTATGTTGTTGTCTTACTAATCTTACCAGGATCAACTAGTTAAGTGAGGATATTAGAATTTTCCCCTCTCAAGTCCTTTGTTACCCCCATCCAGGGCTTCTCTTTCTCCAATCTCTTGGGCTGGAAGTTCTCAACTGTGACTGGATATTAGAACCACCTAGGGAGTTTATTCAACTAAGCATGTGTGTGTGTGTTCTATCCCCCCAGATCTGATTTTGCTTTCTATGGGGTAGAGTTTAAGTTTTTAAAACTCCCACAGATGAATCAAATATTAAAATCCTCTTCCAAAAATGAAGTAACAATGACAATAGGAACCAATTCTCTCTAACTGTTTCTTGTTCTTGTTTGTTTTCTGTTTTTTTTCCATAACATTTCTATATTTGAGCATAATGTCTTTTTACTCAAAAGTTCTTTGTACACTACTAAAAACAGTATTTTTGGAGTTGGAAAAAATAGCTCATCTTTGAGACCACTTGTTACTCTTCCAGGGAAACCAAGTTTGGTTCTCAGTAATTTTATCTGGTAGCACCCAACTGTAATTCTAGCACCAAAGGTCTCAATATGATTCAAACGTTCAAAGTCTAAGTCTCTTTTGTCTCAAGGTAGTCTCTGAATTGTAACACCCTGAATAATAACAATAATAATAAAAGCAGATGATATACTTCCAACATACAATAGAACAGAATATACATTACCATTCTAAAATGGAAGAATGGAGGCACAGTGAGGAAATACTGGACCAAAACAAGACCAAAATCCAGCAGGGCAAATCGCCAAAACTGTTTGTCCATGTCTCATGTCAAAACTTAGATGGCCCTACCCTTCCAGCTTTGTTGACTACAGCACACTTTTCTCTTGGGCTATTTCCTGAATTTCTGGTTTCTGAATGCAGCTTTCCCTGGCAGATATCCCATTCTCTAACATTCCCAATATCCCAGGGTCTCCAATGTAATCAGCGTAAACTTTCACAGCTTCATGTAATAGCCTCTCAGGGCCTTTACACAGACTCCTCTGCCACATGTCTGGCCTCAGCAGCTTTACTCAACCAAAGGAAGATTCCACAACTCCTTTATTCTTGTATCCTTTATGACCTAAAGCCAGAACCATGTACACAAAGATGTCAAGCTTGGCTCCCATCTTGGGATGAAATTTGGACCCTTCCTTGAATTAGTTTCAGCATCAGCTGGCGGGGATCTTGCTCTGAGGGCACCACTTTCAGTTCATTCTACATCAGGTCTCTCCTTGATCTCTTTCAGCACAAGAAGTGACTCAAACATTAAATTGCCTGGTGCTCTTTTTCTTCTCAAACTGTATATTTTTTTATTTGCCTTACTTGATCTATTTTTTTCCCTACTGTAAATCTGCACCAAGTGTTAGAGTCAACATTAAACTGTCTTTTTTTTTCCCCATTTTTATTAGGTATTTAGCTAGACTGTCTTGAAGTCTCTTGTGCCAACAAATTTAGTCCCAAACTTCAAATTATCCTTAAGAATATTCTTTGGACAAGGGCAACAAAACAAAACAAAACAAAACAACACAAACAAAAAACCAAAAGACACCAAATAACAAATAACAACCCCCCCACACACAAATATCACAAGAATGATGTCTAGTCCACTTGAATATTACTACCCCCACTGAAACCTCTTGAGCTGGCTTCAATAGTCCACATTGATCTCAGCATAACTATCTTCCAAGTGTCTACTAGAATGGCCCATTAAACCCTGCTTATAGCATTAAACTATTTTTTTTTATGTCCAAAGTCCCAGAGAAAATCAGCATCGTCAAGCCTATCACAGCAATATGACACTCCCTGGTACCAAATCCTCTCTTAGGTACTTGTCTGTTGCTATGCCAAGTACTATCACCAAGGGAATTTATAAAACAAAGTATTTAATTTGAAGCTTACTGTTACCAAGGGCTAAATTATATGATAATCTTTTGGGGAGCATGGGGGCAGGC
The DNA here is from genome assembly GCF_000001635.26 of Mus musculus. Classification (NCBI taxonomy): domain Eukaryota; kingdom Metazoa; phylum Chordata; class Mammalia; order Rodentia; family Muridae; genus Mus; species Mus musculus. Next base: position 86,857,546 of record NC_000086.7, read on the forward strand.
AGGCACAAACAGTACTAGAGCAGTATTGAGAGCTTACATCTTGATTCTTAAGAATGAGGCAAAGAGAAAGAGACAGGGTGAAGGAGGGAGGGAGGGAGGGAGAGAGAGAGAGAGAGAGAGAGAGAGAGAGAGAGAGAGAGAGAGAGAGAGAGAGAGAGAGAGGAATGGTATGGGCTTTTAAACAAAAGCAAGTATAGGTAAAGTTTAGCCTTCTCTCAAGTTATGTAATCAGTTCTAAGTAGGGGAAGGATGAAAGAAGCACAAAGGTACCATTTTCCACATATAAAAATTAGAATTTTCTTGAAAGGATGGAACACAATATTTTAACTGTGATATAAATACAATCACATAATTAAATATGAACATAGTAGCTGAGATACAGTTTATTTTGTGATTAGTTGTGATTTTCTTTAATATTCTCAATAAGTTTTAAACCTTTGAGGAAATTTTCTTTGTTACTTTAAATCTTAAATGTATTTTAAATTTAAATATGCTTGTTTTATGAAAATTCATTGCTTTTCTTATCAGTGAATTCAATGTTATGCCATTTTCTGGCAAAATCATTTCAAGAGAAGCTGAGAAGTGCTAAGCTCCAAGTACTCAATTCATTTTCTTTGCATATAACATGTCATTGCTGAGATAGGTTTCTAATTTTCAGCTGTGATTTTTTTAAAAGTCTTTAAAAATGATTCACATGTTCTTATTGGTCTAGGCAACTGAATTATATTAGTTTACATATAACTGCTTGGACACATTGTTAAATGTTGCTATGGAAAAATCAAACAGAATATAATATATATGTAAAAATTTATAAGTTCCCATGTCTATTTATGTAATTCACAAATTATCCATCTTGATAAACTATACTATATTTAGGGCTGTTTCTAGGATACAATTTATAATCCTCTAAGTACAAAAAGATAGAAATGAATGTAAATTTTATACTGCTTCCTGGATATCTGAATTTAGCTACCACCTCCCCTGCCCCCGGTTATTCTGAATGATTAAAATTTCAGAAAACTGAAAGTTGGTTTTTGGTATAGTAACTTATTTGTTGGCCAAGCTTTCACCGCAATTTTGAGTTGCATCTTATACAAGACCCCAAAAGCAGCTGGTTGACTTCAGATTACCCTTTCATTTCTTTGAGGTACACATAATATATTCTGTATGTTTGAAACTTGTAGAGTTTCATGTGTTTGAAACTCTACTTCAAAACGAAGCAGGATTCAGTGGATTACATTGGAATGTGTTCTACATTTAATTTAGGCCATCTTGAATATATTTCTTTTTTTTTTCAAAAATGGTAGAGAAGATGATACATTTGCCTGCAGGATCTGGGTTACATCACTTAGAATGATTATTTCTAGCTCTATTCATTTGCCTTCAATTTTCATAATTTCATTTCCTTAATGAGTGAACAATATTCCATTGTGCAAATGTACCACATTTTTTATTATCCATTCATCAGTTTAAATAATGGCCAATACTGATGTGGATGTAAGGAAAGTGGAACATTCCTTTGCTGATGGTAGGAATGTAATCTGGTGAAACCACAATGGAAAACAGTATGGAGGCTCCTCAACAGCTAACACTAGTTCTACCACATGTTCTGGTTTACCCAAATGAATACTACAGGAATGCTTATTCACCCATCTTTTTTGCTGTTCTTTACACAATAGCCACAATATGTAAACAGCATACATGTTCAACAACTGATCATAGCTATTTTGACTGGGGTGAAATGAAACCTCAAAGTAATTTGAATTTCCCCAGTGGATAAATGTTTCAGCTATTAAATTTTATCTTTTTAAAAATTCCTCACTGAAATGGATAGGAATTCCACAAGAAAACCAACAGAGTCAATTAACCTGGACCCATGGGGCTCTCAGAGTCTGAACAACCAACCAAAGAACATATAAAGGCTCCACCTAAGCCTTCCTGCACATATGTAGAAGATATGCAGTTTTGCCTTTATGTGGGTCCTGAATAACTTGAGTAGTGGCTATCCCAAAAGCTGTTGCCTGTCCATGTGATATATTTGTCTAACTGGGCTGCTTTGTCTGGTCTCAGTGGGAGGGGATGAGCTTAGCACTATAGAGACTTGATGTGCCAGGGCAGGAGTACACCCAGGGAACCCCCACTTACTCAGGGGAGAAGGGGGAGGTGGCATGGGGAGAAGGATTGTGGGAGAGGGTGACCAAGAGGAAAGCAGTGAGTGGCATATGAAGAGAATAAGTAAGAGAGAGAGAGGGAGAGAGAGAGAGAGAGAGAGAGAGAGAGAGAGAGAGAGAGAGAGAGAGAGAGAGAGAGAAATTCTATTTAGTTTCAACTCCATTATTAAAATTCAGTTCTTTTTCTTGATGTTTAGTTTCTTGAGTTCTTTGTATAGTTTATATACTAACCCTCTGACAGATGTATAGCTGGCAAATATTTTTTTTCTCAACATGTAAGCTGCTTATTATCTTGAATGACAATATACCATTTGCTGCCCAGAAACGTTTTAGTTCTCTGAGGTTCGACTTGTCAACTGTTAGTCTCAATGCCTACATAAATGTGGTCTTGTTCAAAGGCTCATTTTTCTGTGTCAATGAATTGAACTGGAACTTCTGCTTTCCTTTCCATTAGTTCACTGTATCAGGTCTTATGTTAAGGTTCTTGAACTATGTGGAGTTGATTAGCTATCTGAGTTCCTTTTTTCCCATTAATTTATTCACTTAATATCCTGATTTCTGCACCCTCTTTCCTCTCTTCTCAGTGCTACCCTCACATCCCCCTACTCCCATTCTCCCCTTTCCTTCTCCTCAGAGAAGGGGAGGCCCCCACTTGTGTATTGATGTACCCACTATGGGCACATCAAGTAGCAACAGGATGAAACACATCCTCTCCCACTGGGGCCAGACAAAGTAGTCCAGCTAGTGGAAATGGATCCAAAGACAGACAACAAAGTCCAAGTCAGAGACAGCCCCAGCTCCAATTGTTAGTGACCTCTTTTTAAAGCTTAAAAATAGTTTTATCCAGTATCAAATGAAATAAAAAAATAGAAAAGTGGTATTTTTATAATTCCTTCAACATGTAACAGAACATGCATATATTGATGATTTATTTTTTTTTTACTTATTTTTAAAGAATTTTATACAGGGTCTGGAGAGATGGCTCCAAAGTTAAGCACATTGACTGCTCTTACAGAGGCCCTAAGTTCAATACCCAGCAACCATATGACCATCTATAATGAGATCTGGTGCTCTCTTCTGGCAGACAGGTGTACATGCAGGCAGAACACTATACATAGCAAGGACAAGGATTGGAGCAGAGACTGAAGGAAAGGCCAGAGACTGCCCCACCTGGGGATCCATTTCATATGCGCGAAGCGCTTGTTGACAGGGCCCTGGTATAGCTGTTCTCTGAGAGGCTAGGCCAGAGCCTTAACAGATACAGATGGGGATGCTTGAAGGCAAACATCAGACCGAGTGTGGTGACCCCAATGGAGTAGTTAGGGGAAGGACTGAAGGAACTGAAGGGGTTTGCAAACCCATAGGAAAAACAACAATATCAACCAACCAGACCTCCCAGAGCTCCCAAGGACTAAACCACCAACCAAAGAGTACACATGGGGCGGGGGACTTATGGCTCCAGTTGCATATGTGGCAGAGGATAGACTTGATGGGCATCAGTAGGAGGAAAGGCCCTTGCTCCTATGAAGGCTTGATGCCCCAGAATAGGGAAGTGCTAGCGCCATGGGACAAGAATGGGTGGGTGGGTGGGGCAGCACCCTGGTGGAGGTAGGGGGCGTGGCATGGGGGTTTCAGAGAGGAAACCAGGAAGGAGGATAACATTTGAAATGTAAATAAACAAAATACTCAATAAAAAAATAAAAAATAAGCAAATCATTAAAAAAGAATTTTATACAGTATATTTTATCATATTATTTCACATCCACCATTTCTTCCTAGACCCTCCCCTTTGCTACCGACCCAACTTCATAAAACACACACACACACACAAATGAGGGAAAAATAATCCACTAAAAACAATGTGTTTAATGTGGTTGTCCAATTATTCCTGGATATGTGTCCTGTCCTGGAGTGTGGTTGATTTTCTCTATTCCAACAGACCCTATTTGTGAATAACTTCTTGCCTGGAAAGGACTTTGTGACAACTTCCCATCCTTTGTGCTGAGATTTTTGTCTAGCACCACACTTTTTAGCCTGGTACCCAAGGCTGAATTCATGGAACACATGAATCTTCTAAAATATATATGGAACTTGTACCCATCATAAATCTTCATTTTATTTAAAAGAAGTTATATAAGTTTTGTTAAATTCCTTAAGTAGCATATTAACAAGAAAAAAACTGAAAATTATTTTTCAGAAGATAGTAATAGGAGTAGTAGCAGTAGTAGTAGTAGTAGTAGTAGTAGTAGTAGTAGTAATAGTAAGAAAAGAACACTGATGGTGGACACATGAGAGACCCATGTTCTGTCTGGGACAGTTCAATCATAACAGCCACCACTCTTTAACTAATTACATAGCACACAGGTTGTACTCCCTATTAAGTTCTCCCTAAGAAATTCATAAGGAAACATAGGTAAGTAAGCTATAGAATAACTCTTGGGAATGTAAATGGATTTCAAACACACACACACACACACATTAAGTATAGTGGGAGTCCTTTTCCATTGTTTACATAGCAACCAATGAAAACACAATATGTTAGCCATTTTAAGTAGATTAAGGTATTGTAATAGATAAAAATATTGTCACTTAATTAATTTTGTTGAAATATTAGCTATTGAGTTTTCACTAATTAGAATACCATAAAAGATGGCACCTCTGAGGGAAACCATATGATAGACAATTTCCTATATCCAGGTAGCCCAGAGTTTATGTGGAATATCAAAAGACATAAAGGAATTAAATTAATTTTCCATATGTCCTTTTTATGCCATCAGTGATGTTAATATTGCCACTTTGACAGGGACTACAGTCACCTTAGGAGACAAGTCTCCAGAAATCCCTGTGAGGGATCATCTTGATTAGATTTACTGAGGTCAGAGGTTCCACCGTAAATGTAAATGTTGGCAGCACCATTCCATTAACTGTAGTCCTGGACTTAAAAAAAAACAAAAACAAAAAACAAAAAACAAAAAACAAAAAACTGAACAACAGCCTTTCCCTCTCTTTGATTTCTGACTGTGGATGCAATGTGACCAGCTGCCTCATACCACCGCTGCCATGATTTCCATGCCATAACAGACTGTGCCCTTGAGCTACAAAAACACTTTTTTCATTAAGGTGTTTTTTGTTTTGTTTTGTTTTGTTTTTGTTTTTTATTTTTTTGTCAGGAGACCAAGAACTTATCCATTATTGACATCTAGTTTCTACTGAACAAATTCCCGTAATTGTTGACACTTTTCTAATCCAGAAAAGGAAAGAGAAGAATAAAAGTGCTAATGTGGTTAGTAATTTTAGTCATTTTTCCAATTAAATATGAGATATGGAGGAGGGTTTTGTTTACTATCATAACAGAATTTTCAGAGGAGGGATTTTAAATGCACTCTTTAAAGGCTTTTATTAGAATTCATATCATTTCTTTTAATTTGAATATGTCAGGATCTTTTCTTCCTGTAGGTTCTCCAAGATTTCCTTCACGGTTTCTTAATTCTCCCCATAATTATTTACACTTGTCTTTGGGATCTGATTGAAAGCTTCCATATAGGACAGCCTTGTTGATATTTCTTTTCCTCTGAAGAGGTTTCTTGTTTTTTTTTTTTTTTTTTTTTTTTTTTTGAGGGTATCAGTAAGTATGCAGTTGTTCAACTGAATAGCAAAAACTGTCACCTCTTTAAAATTAAAAGTAATAACCATTAAGTAGAAATAGATATGCTTACTCTTCTATTGAAAAAATACAGTACTTGGATGTTCATTCCACTCAAGTGGCAGGAAAGGCTCCCCCCCCCTCCCCCTGAGGTGGACAACCTTTGCAAACTTTGTATACTTTGTAAATTTTGTATACTTTGTAAACTTGTAAACCCTCAAGGCAGGAAAGTGGCCAGGCCCCAAGGAACTTCAGCATCCAGGCCCCTCCCCCAGACCTCTGTAACTATCACTAAGTTCCAGCCTCTGTAACTGTCACAAAGGTCATCTCCAGACCCTTAACAGGACCCTCTATCGATTATGCTAATTTTAGGTGAAAAGTTTGAACAAAAGCCACCAATCCCTGAATAGGAAAACCCACCAATCCCTGAACTTCCCACAGAAACCCAGCAATTCTTGCTTATGAAAACCCACCAATTCCTGAACAGGAAAACCCACCAATTCCTGAGCTCCACCAAGCTCAGGACTTGAAATCCCACTAATCCTCACCCTGGAAATCTTTACTGTAGAAAGCTCCACCCTCAAGAACCCCTATATAAGCACTGTGCTTTGGTCAATCCCCTACTGCTCTCTGCTTCCTTTTGGAAGCACAAGCGGCTACTCCTAAACTCTTTCCTCCTCTTCCTGTACTCTTCAATAAATCTGTTTTTATGAGATTTGCTGCCTGGTGTGACTCTTTCATTGTAAGAAGACAAGAAACAATGAAAGGAGGAGGAAGAAGAGGAGGAGGAGGAAGAGGAGGGGAAGAAGAAGAAAAAGAAGAAGAAGAAGAAGAAGAAGAAGAAGAAGAAGAAGAAGAAGAAGAAGAAGAAGAAGAAGAAGAAGAAGAAAAAGAAAGAAAGAAAGAAAGAAAGAAAGAAAGAAAGAAAGAAAGAAAGAAAGAAAGAAAGAAAGAAAGAAAGAATTTCCTCAGCTCAGTTGAGCGTTCTCTCCCCTGGGTATCTACTGAGGAGATTTTCTCTCAGAGCAATGTGGTTCCTGGGCTCCCATGTCTCAGGATTCCCTTTCATTGGGACAATGTCCCACCTCAGAGCTGTGAGGCCTGGATGACCAGGTCTCAGGATGTTTTTCCATTGTGATAACTTCTCCCCTCAGAGCTGTGTGGTTTCTGGGCTTCGGAGTCACAGGATACCTTCCCATTTTAGCAGGAAGGCTAACAGTACTACAGGTAGTTTATCAAAAGGCAGCTGATGGATTTAAGGAAACAGATTTAAAGAAGACAGATTCTCTACTTTATACCCTAAAGGAACTTCAGAATAAATTTCATAAATACAAAGTAAACTCTGACCTAAGTGCTTATTTTCTTAAAACAAGGATGTGTTTGAGAAAAGAAGAGACAAAAGTCAGCTGAAGGGCAAACACTGCCCAAGGGTGACATCATTCCATTGTCAGATGCCAACGTTCCTTACCACAACTTTAGAATGAGGAACAAATTTAGCAAAATGAATTGGAGGAAAGGCTCCTTTTATATGGCTTTTCCTTCTCACTAATTCCTGCTGTGGAGAGTCCTTCTGATCTGCAATTTAGTCTGATGGACTTATTCATTAAGAGGGAGTACCCTGTTCAAATGATGGATGTCGGTTATCTTACCAGATTCATCTCCAATTTCATTTAATGAATCAGCATTCTGGTTTATAAATCAGTTTCTGGCAAGTTTGCTGAGCATTTATCACTTCTCATAGCTTGGTCCTCCTGCCCCAAGTGGACAGATTCATTTCTGTTTTCAATGCTATAAATCTGAAATGTGGCCCTTGAACCTTTGGGAAATCTCTGAAAAGCATTCTCTGTGTAACTTTGGATCAAAACTGACAATTTTATGCTATAATAGTTTAAGAGGTCAACTATGTCTTAAGATTAACTTGTTATTATGATTACTAATTAATAATATTCAGTATGTGGTCACTGTATTTATTGAAATAAGTTAAGTCTTTGGCTGCCAATAAGCCAGAGCCAATAATGCAACCACTTTTTATTTCCCAGAATTATGAGGGTAAGAATTGAGTAAAGGAAAACATTAGTGCTTATAAGAAAAACAGCCAGGACAGAACAGTACCCACAGTTCTTTTAGCATATCAGACAGCCCCTGTATATAAAGCAAAGCCTGTTTCACCATCACTCCCCACAAAAGAAGGGATACAGGCAGCATTTGGATGCTGGACAAGGCAAGAATTTTGAAACTGCTTGTAGTAGACAATTTTTCAAAGCAAATGTCTATGGAAAAGTTCTTTAAAAATAATGTTCAGCATGATATATATTTAAAATTACTTATTCTAAGGGTAAAAATGAATGAAAAAATAAGTGAAATGTCTTTATTCTCTAATGCATTTCTAAAGGCAAGGCAGAGATAACATTTGTACAAATATCCAGCTCTTACTATTAAGTTCTATTAACCTAATAGAGGCAATACACTTCAGTAGCTAAATTTCTAAACTGAAAGCCTTGTTAATTTACATACACTGTACAAATTACATTAATAAGGTTAATATATTCTATATTGGCTCTCAGTGAATGTATAGATCTCATGAATCAGCATACTGAAACAAAGATTGTCTTCAAGTTAGCACAAGAAAATATCAGCATTCCAGAAAAGCTGAATTCAATAATGAACAGCTAGCACCTGGCAGTCTATAGTAAAATATTTATAACTGTTACAGTTTTTATCCTCTCCTAGTGAAATCCAGGAGTATTTCAGCTTTGTAATATAGAAGAATAACATAATAGACATAAAAGCATATCTTAATCTGGTCAGGAAAAGAAGAACACAATCTCATGGCTTACAGGTAACACAGTAAGTGCTAGTGACAAAAGTGATGTTTTGTATTGGGCACTTTGTACTATGTTCTGAAATATCATCCCTGAGAGTACATACTATCCATAAGGACAAGATTAAATACTCCATTGAACTGTAAACAGAGTACTTTGAACTATAAAACTTCAAAGTTGTTATGATCAGGAACTAGATACACTGAAAATAAATCACTGGACACAGACCAATATCTTGCTATGCATATACCTTTAGATGAATAATGCAGATGATTAAAGTAAGGCATTTTAAATTTAGTATGAATACTGTTTTAACTCTATAAGATGATACTGAACCTCTGAAACTGTAAGCCAGCCCCAATTAAATGCATGCCTTTATAAGAATTGCCTTGGTCATGGTGTCTCTTCACTGCAATAAGATTCAAAATAAGACAAAAGATGAATCCATAAAATTTGACATGATTCCCTTAACATTTTTATAATTCAAAGATTATTGTGTTCATACAACTTATTTAGCATGGAAACAGAATTTAGGATAAGATCAAGCATAGCAACATAATAAATTAATATCATACTCAAGATATTCAAATAGACTGAAGACTTAATTTCTCTCCAGAATGGTTATTGTCATACTTTGAAACAAATAAAAACATTATTTTTTAATATGGTCAAACTTCTAAAATTATGAATTAAAAGTACTTTGTAAACTGTCAACCTATGCCTGCCTTTAAATGGAATAAATTTAACAACTTTATATTTAGGGAAAGGATTTTGCTATAAACAGTGATCAGCAAATCTTGTGGTATTCATGTAGTATTATGATTCAATCTTAGCTAATTCGTGGATGATAATGAACTGAACCTCTGGAACTGTAAGTGGCCCAATTAAATGTGTGTCTTTATAAGAGTTTCCTTGGTCAATGTATAAATGACTTCATGCAAATATTTTATATTTTAAAATAACAAATAATAAATATTCATGAAGCAGTCATCATCCTGCTAACATTTCTTTTATGCTTTAAAATATTTGTATGATGGTAAAATTTCATGTACTTGAATTAGTCAGTTTAGGGAAAGAAATATAGATGTGATACAACATTTCCCAGCATAGAATCTTCTTTTCAATAAGAAAGGATTGATTCAATTATAAAAACAAAATCATAATCTTTTAATCTCAACCTCTAAGGTGAAATAACCAATTATGTGCTTTCCACGAAATTGATTACAAAGATCATTTACAAACTTTATAAACACACAAATGTTTATAATTTAAAAATTGCACATATCAAACAATATGTATATATGTGTGTGTGTGTGTGTGTGTGCTATTATTTGAATATGTATTTCGAGGCAACCAGAATTATTAACATATTCATCCTAAATTCACTATTCCTGTTGTCAACCAAGAATGGTCATTCTAGTACTGCCAATCTTAATGACAGTTCTTTGTCTTAATCCATGATGACCAATATTCTGTTGTTTTTGTTTGGTTTGGTTTGGTTTTTGAGAAAGAATCAGCAAAGATAAAAGAGGTTTGATCAGTCATGAAAGAATATGTATGTGTTTATAGTGCTCTATATTACTTTAATGACCTGTAATGTAGTATTTTAGAGAAAGAAAGAAGTTGTACATTTCACATAATAAATAAAGTGAATCCAGTACTCTTGGGATTTTTAAGAGTCTTCGTTTATGTGATTTTCAGGTCAAGGTATTCCATTTACTGGCCAATTTGAATTAGGCAGGCTAAATGTGAATGCTGCAGTGGAGCCAATGGAGTGATCTATTATCTACAGATCAATGAGAAAAAGAATGTGTGCACTTGAAAATTATGGAACCTCATCTCCTCTATTGTGTCAGTGGCCTCATTCCAAATTAAAGATGTGAACATCCGTGCATTAATATCAGAGCTAGCTTTTAAAGACAATCAGGCCAAAGTAGAATTCAATTTAAGGGCTTTTTTGATTATTTGATTATAATGTCAAGCTGACTTAAACGTCTTAGCCTATTCAATGGCCATAATCAATACCTTGGAAACTGACCCATTATGATCTCATCTAGTCTGACCCTTGATGCAATATATGGGCTGTATTAGGACAGATTTTCTCTGATTAATTAGTAGGTTGTAAGGAAATAAAGAAGAGTTAAATACGTGATTCAACAATTATTTAGTTCTCATGCAAATACTTTTTGTAAATATCCATGGATGTTTTAAGAATTATAGCTCTTTGTAGAAGCTCTTTTATTGCCAAATTTATACATATTCATGATCAATACATTGGAAATGGAACCATTAAGCTCAACCAATCTGCAAGACTTTAGGTTGACATGAAATTGTTTAGGAAAAAAGAGATGTTGATGTCAAACTTAATGAAAATGTTCTATACATCAGTTGGAAGACATACTATAATGAGGTTATTTTTGTATTAAAATACCTGCTTTGTATTAATCAACATGCTAATTGTAATAAAGAAACTTGTCTAAGCCATTAAATGACAGAGCTCAGATCCTTCACAAGATTTGTCTGCCTCAGATGTGCATCTCTTCCTAGAACATGGTGCTTTCAATTAGTGTTGGTCTGAGCTCAGTCCAGTGCTAAGCATTAACATGTGATGGGCTTTGACTAGGCTCATAGAGGTCCACCTAGGTGCAAGGCCATGAGTACAAGGAATTTTTCAAAAAGGAAAGTCAAAACTGTTTTCTGGAGGACATGATCTATGTAGTAATCAGTAATCCTGCAAGTGTTAAAATATACTGAACATGTGCATGAAGAAATAATGATATCCCAGGAAGAAAAAAACACTGTCAGGTCCTGAGCAGTGTTGTCCTGCAAACTTCAACAACAGAGAGAGCCTGAAATCATATGGGCCAGGGTGAACATTGTGACAGGACATATCATAAAAGAAAATACATTTTAAATGTGTTTGTGTCAGACATGAAGGACCCTGGCATTAGGCAAATCTACTTCATGAGCTTGTACCTTTGGATATTTTCTGTGTTCAATACTAATGATTCAGAATGACATGGAATCATCCTGTCTTTGATGTAGAACAGAAAATTCATTACAAAAGATTCCAAATGTGTTTAGTGCTGCCAAGGCTAAGAGAAAGACCTCTGAAGGCTCAAATATATACTGAGCATTTGAGGGAGCCCCATTACCTTGGCTGTGTTGGCCATCAATCCTCAAGACATACTCTACCCCTGTCTTGCAGTGTGCCTTGGATACATATAGTAGGTGTCTAGATGCCCTACATTCAGACTCAAATTGGATAGATAAAGCCAGGTATCTTCATTGTGGCATAATGACTGCCCTGAGGCACTGAAGTCTAGGGTGGGAAAAGTCTTTGTCATTTCAACCTTGAATCAGGACTTTTCCATTGGTTCAATATTTCAAAGCCAGTATTTGTCTTATGACCCAGCTGGCTCAAATGCAATTCTTTGTGTAGGAACTACAGACCACATTTGTTTGTTTGAATGTAAGATGAGAGGTTTTTTCTCTTTTGTTTTTGGGTTTTTTTTGTTTGTTTGTTTGTTTGAGAAACAAACATTAACAGTGTCCATAGGAATGGAGAGACCAAAGTAGGTGATAGTAGCCAAGACATTCTACTATCGTTGCAGTTGTCTTATTTAGTGGAGGTGGAGCATTATTAGAAACAGTTGTTTAAAACAATATCAAGAAGAAGGAAATAGTTTATGTGGTTGTAAGTACATAAGAAGAACATCTGCACTACATTACTTTGATGTCTATTATACATATGTGTATATGTATATTTCATGTAAATGCAGAATAATGAATAACAAATCCTTATTCTTTAGTTCACTTGAGAAAAATAATATACTAAAGTATTTGAAGATGCTTAGTTAGGCTTTGTAGAAGTAGCCCCTGCCCTGTATTGTAGTAAATCTTGCTTTTTTCCTTATTGCTTTATCAAATGGATAGGTAGATAGTTGACAGATTCCTAAACATTATAATGATTAGTTTTATATTACTTACACTTTTTATTCTATTAAGGATTCATTGAATTCCTTTAAAATGAAAGATTATAGTCTTAATAAAATTTAGAAAAAAATTAAACTTCATATAGTCAATAAAAGAAAAGGGGAGGTCAGTATATGTTTTCCTCAGTATCAAACAATTTTTTCATTGATTTATACATAGTAATTTAAGTTCTTAAAATAATACTGAAACTGGAACTGAGAATATTGTATTTTCTTTTGTGTGTATATAGTCAATTATTGTGGTAACAGTCCTTGATTGTTTTTATGCTTCTTGGTATTATGATTTTTCTTTTGTTTGCCTTTTTTATATACTAAGATTTGTCTCTAAAGGTAATCAAGGGATTTGCAGCAGTCGCCAAAGTTGTTTGTTCATTTAAATTAGGAGTCTCTTTCTGAGTTTGGAATCCCTACTCATATCACCATTTTGAAATGCCAACTAAAATTTTTAAAAAATTGATTGGAGCCAAAAAGCACCATTCCAGTGGAAGCAACAGAGAAGTCCACACATATCCAAGCTGGATGCTACTTACATATGCTAAAATATACATCTGTTGAGATCTGATAAGCCTCGGCTAACACAGAAGTTCCACTCCAGACTCAAAAGCTGTCTTGCACAACCATAAGCTTAACAAACAATTATTATTTTAAAGCACTAAAGACTGTTAAATGGTAAAATCTAAATAATACACAGTATATTATGGGACCTTGGCTCTTATCCATGCCTATCTAATTCAGTGGGCATGTTCATATCATAAGAAAACCAGGAAGAGAAACTAGTACTACAGCACTTGACAAAATGAAGTGATGTGATAAAGAAATAAAACTTACTTCAGGTCAGGCATCAACCCAAGCAGAATAAGTCAGAGCTAAGTAACTGATGTCTGTTCCATGTGATCAAAAGTGACAAACAAAAGGTGCACAAGTCTTGAACACAACTCCTTTCTGTCCAAGTGAACAGTGGCAAAGCAGACAGCCTAGACTGAATGATTCTAATCTACTAGACACATGGGATGGGACCTGAATTTATATACACAAATATTTTTATTTAACCTTTGAAACATCTGAAAAAAAAAGTGTTCCTGATACTTGAGGAGATTGCAAGTTGGAAGAAACTAGAAACAGTCCCACAGTGTGTGTTTCCACTGCTGTAACGTCTTTTCATGCTGATTATCTCATCGTGTGCTGTGAGTATTTCAGAATATAAATCTGCCTTCACTTTTACCGTAGGCAGAAATAAATTTTGACAAAAGACAGGGTTTGAAATATAAATCAAGCTGGAGATGGCATGAATATTCAAGTCCAATCAGGTCTGGTTCTGGACCCCACCCTCTGCTCACAGTGTAAATCACTGGGTATGTTACTCAAGGGTTCATCCCAAATAGATTTGGGGAAGACATATTTTTTTCTTTTGGAAAATGCAATTAATTACTATTGTTTGCCCCCAAGGGTTTTACTTCCAAATTGTTTATTTTCTAGTGTCACTGATGAGCTGAGTGAGAAAATGAAACACTTCAGTTTAATTACCAACTGCAATTACAGCCTGTGGACAGGTACTTTATCTCAGACTCTTTCTCTAATTGTCTATTCTTATGATATAATACGCATTCATATCAGTGCCTTTCAAAATACTAACAGTGTCACTCAATTTCCAAGAAAAATTTAAGACAGGATGCTGCTAAAATGGATTCAATGTGGTTTGAAAACATTAGAAGCACAAAAGTACATGTTCTGCTTGACACAAAGTCCTTTAGTATCTTGCTTTCTCAATCCAAAAATATGGAAATATCAGAAAGAGTGAAGAGTAGGATATAACGGGGAACTGATCAAAGTATATTATATACATGTATGAAATGTCATGATGAAGCCCATTATTCTGTACAATAAATAAATACTAACATAAAGGAATAAAATATCAAGTAGCCAATGCAATTTAGCCAACAATGTTTTTCATATTATGTTTTGTTTGAGACTAGAGATGGTATGTAAGCAGAATGAATATCGAGAATCCACAGCTAGCGCTTCTTCCTTACCAGCTTTGTTAAAAAACAAAACAACAACAACAAAATTCTTACTTTTCTATTGTTAACATTTACCAGCTGAACTTTTTAAACAATATTTTCAAAATAGAGTAACACTGGTCTTTAACTAATAAGGCTGATACAGAAAGTAAGAAAGATTGTTGATGCTGTCTGGCAGGATTCATAATATACAGTAGGGACTCCTTAATAGATCTGAGGACCCTGACTCGTATTTTTACTTTCATCATAAATTTGAATGTTCTAGAAAGGATCTGTCAGGAACTGTGACCTCATAAATTAGACTTGTCAGATTCAAAATATGATTACATTAGTGCTAATTTTGAAAGCATCCTTTTACATCTCTGAGTTTCACTGTTATTACCTGTGATACAGACAACAACACAATTTGCCTACTAGGGTTATTATATCACTTAACATAATTTTTATGAAAATGCAAGAAAAGGTGTATAGTCCTCTTGTAAGTCTGGGCAAAAATGATATTTCTAAATTTTTTTGGAAAACTAAGAGAACTTTCTTAAAAATATCTCTCACTTTACCTTCAGGCCACTTTTGAATTTGAAGAATATAGCACATTAACACTAAAAATTCAGGGTACACAGTAAAATGCAAAATGTTGAAAAGCAAGGTATACTTCTGCATTGTATAAATTGGGCTCAAAGTATTAGACAGATCATGTGGATTTTGCTTCTGGACTGTTAGTAATAAAGTACTACAATGCTTTTGAATGTGTGGCCGACGGGCCATGAAACAAACATGAAATCCATATTAGTGTCAAAACAGATCTTTATTGTGTTATTATATTTGGCACTTTGATATACAGCTCTGAGATATGGACTTTATACATGTGTCATAATAGGAAACATGAATGGTTTTATATATATTGCTGATACAAGATAACCAAGAGTATAAAATATAGATAGAATCACATCAAAAACTCTTAAATATATCAGTACATGAAAAAAACATGACAGGAATTGTCCATTAGGAGTTCTGAATGATTTTCCTCAACCAGCTATGCAGCATGGATGGATATTCAAAACTCAAATTGTTTTATGCTGATAGAGTTATAAAATTGCAGGTATATTATTTGGCATTGTATTGATACATCTACTTCTGTATTTGCCAGGCATTGGCATAGCCTCACAAGAGAGAGCTATGTCAAGGTCCTGTCATTAAAATCTTTCTGGCATATGCAAATATGCAATAGTGTCTAGGTTTGGTGGTTGAATATGGGATGGATCCTTGGGTGGGGCAGTTTCTGGATGTTCTTTCCTTCCTTCTCAGTTCGAACTTTGTCTCTGTAGAGAATATTCTTTTAGATAGAACATGGATGATCTTTTTCACAAGTTTGAGAGATTTTTAAGAGGATCAAAAGTACATTTAGTTCAAACATAATCAGTCCTAAAGTATGTCCAAATCAGACTGCTCTCAGAGATTATTGCTCTTTTATGAGATGTCAGGAAAAAAATAGCTTAGAATTATTCCTCATATGGCAGCAAGTTAAGATTAATCTGAATTTTTTTCAGGAGTAAGGATTATTTAATACTTTAGGAATATTTACAGTTTCTAAAGTAATCCCCAAGAAGAATAAACGCAAGTGTTCTAACGAGAAATTTGAGACCCATATTACTAGCTTTCTATATTTTCAGTGTGTTGAGATTATCATGAATTGCTTATACATCTCTTAAATGTATTAATTGACGGCGTGGGAAAGTGTCCTTTAAAGGATTCACAGTAGAGGTTGTTGGTTGAATAGACCTTTCACACAATGTGCAACTGAGCTCTGGAGGACACAAAGCATGAGTTAAAATATCCAGAAACCAGGCAGCAAACATCAGCTGATATGAAGCCCCCAGCACATATACAGCAGAGGACTGCTGGGTCTCGGTTCAGTCAGAAAAGATACACCTAACCCTCAAGAGACTGGAGGCCCCAGGGAGTTTAGAGGTCTGGTGGGTAGGAGGTGTGGCATGTAGACATCCAAGTGGAGACAGGGGGCATGGAGGAGGAGGTATGTGATGTGGAACAGTTGGAGGGAGGACAGGGAGGGGAATAAAACCTGGAGTGTAAAAAAAAAAAAGATTTCATAAAAAGAAGGTATAAAAATTATCCAGGAACCAAAAACAGTGCTAAACATGATTAAAAATTTAGTCACTTAAATATAATTATCTCTCTTTTCTTTCCACTTAATACAAGAGATCTATCTATCATATATCTATTTATCTATCTATCTATCTATCTATCTATCTATCTATCTATCTATCTATCTAATGTAATCTACAAATCAAGTACTTATGTTCTTATCTGCATGTATATTTTATGAATGCATATAAAATCTTAGTAATTTATATTATTCTTAAATACAGTATTCTGGAATTCTGAAAGAGTATGTATGCTTGGAAATTTGTACTTAGCATCACTATGATGGTTATTTTATATCTATGGAATTTAATAAAAAAGACTGTTTAAAATACATAGTATTTTTTCTGATATTTATACTCAAAGCAATGGATAATACATTCAACATTTTTTGCATCCTATTCCATCAGCAACCATGGCATTTATTTATCTGTGAGCTTCTTCTTAGCTGTTATTAATGAATAACACCTCGTTAGATGTCACAGGCTTGAGCAGTATGCACCAAACACATGTGAATCTCTTTATCACTAGAATGAACATCAGATATCTGAATATCTGAACAACAGATATTCATTACAGAGAAAAGAAGGGGGAGATTTCAAGCAATAAAAAGAGCCAAGATAGAAAAAAAAATATTTGCATGCATGCTAAAAACCAAAACCAAAAACACACACCTAAGACTGTACTTACTCAAAAAACAAACTCTGGCATTGAGAAGTGAATTCCGTTTGATTAGTAATCAGTGTGGGTGGTATTTGTCATGTTTTTGGTACAACCAATTTCATACTGCACTGTAAGTTATAATTTGTCTCAGTCAAATATTGTCCAGTTGTCTTTGACACAGGCAGTCAGGAATATTAGTAAGACTTTTCTTTTCTATATATTGTTTTTCCTGCCTCCAATTCCTTACTCACATCCCAGAATTTTCTTCTTTATTCTCCAACCTAATAACTGATCTTATGTTTTTTGGTTTGGACATGATGGGAAATGTCTCATTATTTGGAGTTCTTTCCCTTTATAAGAGAATACTAAGCATTTTTTTTAGTGAATAGATGTAATTAATATTTTTAAGACAAAAATCTCAACTTTATTCTTCAAATTTTTTGCCTTTCTCAGTGTACTGGCTAGTTTTGTGTCAACTTGACACAGCTGGAGTTGTCACAGAGAAAGGAGCTTCAGTTGAGGAAATGCCTCCATGAGATCCAGCTGTAAGGCATTTTCTCAATTAGTGATCAAGGGGGAAAGGCCCCTTGTGGGTGGGACCATCTCTGCGCTGGTAATCTTGGTTCTATAAGAGAGCAGGCTGAGCAAGCCAGAGCAAGTAAGCCAGTAAAGAACATCCCTCCATGGCCTCTGCATCAGCTCCTGCTTTCTGACCTGTTTGAGTTCCAGTCCTGACTTCCTTCAGTGATGAACAGCAATGTGGAAGTGTAAGCCAAATATACCCTTTCCTCCCCAACTTGCTTCTTGGTCATGATGTTTTGTCCAGGAATAGAAACCTTGACTAAGATACTCAGTGACACACATCAATTAGTTTACATCAATAGTATTTATAATTTATTTGAAATAATAAGACAGGAGATATTTACTTACTTTTGTCTACTGATCAGCCTCTTCTACTGTTTTAGAATTATATACAATATCAGTTGTGATATCACCCTGTGATAAACCCTTAGCCAGACTAACTAGAGGGCACAGGGACAGTATCCTAATTAACAAAATCAGAAATGAAAAGAGAGACATAATAACAGAATCTGAGGAAATCCAAAAAATCATCATACCCTACTAAAAAGGCCTATATTCAACAAAACTGGAAAACCTGGATGAAATAGACAATTTTCTAGACAGATGCCAGGTACCAAAGTTAAATCAGGATCAGATTAACGATCTAAACATTCCCATATCCACTAAAGAAATAGAAACTGTCATTAATAGTTTCCCAACCAAAAAAAAAAAAAAAACCCACAACAAACAAAGAAAAAACAAAACAAAACACAACAACAACAATAAAACCAGGACCAGATGGGTTTGGTGTAGAGTTCTATCAGACCTTTGAAGTATGCCTAATACCATTACTCTTCAAACTATTCCACAAAATAGAAACAGAAGGTATTCTACCCAATTTGTTCTATGAAGCCACAATTTCTCTGATACCTAAAATGTTCATTTTCATGGGATTTGGTGCCTTCTTCTGGCCTCTTAAAGCATCAGTCATAAAAACATTGCACTTTGGGCTGAAGACGAAGGCCTGAAAAGGTCCCTGTCCCAGAAGCTATGTTGCTTCTGTAGCCCACACACTCTCCTGAGCAGACTGGTCTCTGAGGGACCTGGGATACAAGATGGCTCTCTCACCTGCTCGGAGGTCAGAGCCCTCCCTGGAGGCCACCTCTCCTCTGGCAGGAAAAGTGTGCAGATGTCTGGAGCTCAGTTCTGCTTCCTGGCTGATATGTACTCACTGATAAGTGGCTATTAGCTCAGAAACTTAGAATACCCAAGATAAAATTTGCAAAACACATGAAACTCAAGAAGAAGGAAGACAAAAGTGTGGATACTTCATTCCTCCTTAGAATAGGGAACAAAATACTCATGGAAGGAGTTACAGAGACAAAGTTTGGAGTTGATACAGAAGGATGGACCATCCAGAGACTTCCCCACCCAGAGATCCATCCCATAATCAGCCACCAAACGCAGACACTATTGCATATGCCAGAAAGATTTTGCTGACAGTTCCCTGATATAGCTGTCTCTTGTGAGGCTATGCCAGTGCCTGGCAAATAACAGAAGTGGATGCTCACAGTCATCCATTGGATGGATCACAGGGCCCCCAATGGAGGAGCAAGAGAAAGTACCCAAGGAGCGGAAGGGGTCTGCAACCCTATAGGAGGAACAACAATATGAACTAACCAGTATCCCCCAGAGCTTGTGTCTCTAGCTGCCTATGTAGCAGAAGCTGTCCTAGTTGGCCATCATTGGGAAGAGAGGCCCGTAGATCTTGCAAACTTTATATGCCCAATACAGGGGAATACCAGGGTCAAGAAGTGGAAGTGGGTAGGTTGGGAAGCAGGGCAGGGGGAGGGTATAGGAGGGCTTTGGGAATAGCATTTGAAATGTAAATGAAGAAAGTATGTAATAAACACTTGTTAAAAAAACAGTACACTTCTATACATGTAGGCAAAAAACTGGTACACAAGGGAAAAATAAATAAAGCAGAAGACTTGAATTTTATATGAAAAGTTTCACAGATTAATAGTGAAGTTTATAAAATTCTGAATCAGCTAAATAAGGTGGGAATGTAAAGTCCTTCTTGTCACCAACTAGTCCTATGGATAATTGTTTTCTGAAGACAAAGTCCACTTTGTGTCATCACTGGCAGTCTAAGAGGCCTTCAAAGTATTTGGCTCATTAATGTTCAGACTCTTTAAAGACATGTTATCCAATTGTATGTGTAGAAATAATCTTTGACAGAAAAATAGCAATACCAAAAATGTAAATATATTTCAGTTAAAATTCTTTTCAAACACAAGTAAGTAAAAGATCTACAGTTAAAATTTGGTTGTCTCTACTGGATAATTAGAGCATGCAATTATTTTAGTTGGTTTATTTATCCTTCTCTGCATATATTCTTACCTGTTTCCAGTCTTATTGAAAAATACTGAAGATGGCCTAATAGCTGTGTTTGGACAATTTATTTCCTTTAGGTTCCTTCTAGCCCCTTAAGCTACTATTAAGAAGACATTCCACAAATTAATTTCACTTTTTAAGAAAGATGGATTTTAAAGCAGGATTGGAAAAAGAAAACAGAGTATTCAAATATCCTTCCTAAGGCTCTCATTTAATTTTTCTTCAGTGAGACACTTCCTTTTGGAAGACTATAAACAAAATCTGCACCTGAAATTACAAGTTAGGGAAATTAGTCTTTTAATTTCCTCCTTAGGAGTAATGAAACATTTAGATGTTTAGCTGACTAAACGACAACCTTTATAGACATGGCTTTGAATTGAGTTGGATCCCAAGTATAATTAAATAAGTCAAAGATATTATGTTTTGAAGGCATATTTTTTTCAGGAACTATCTCTCGACATAGTATAAGTGAGATCATTTAATTATCTATAACACATCTTAGGCTTGATAGCATAAAATAGCAGCTCTCAATGTGGAATGATGCTACTAATACTGATCAGAGTCCAGTAAGGCACACTGTTTCTGAGACTCTCTCAATAGAGTTTTCCTAGTCATCCACATTGTTTGATGTTGCTTACCACTTACTTTAAATAACTAACAGCAGCTATTTAAAGTTGTGAACATGACATGCAACATAAACATCCCAGTTTGTACATGCCATCTTCCCCCCAAAGCTCTGTGCTGAGGTTTTAGTCCTTAACTGATGGGTCCAGTCATTGGGATGAGTTTGCATCATGAAGGCTCTGATGACATAAACAATTACTCATAATGTGATGATATTATTATGAGGTGGGAGCTACTTGGAGAAAGTGGGACATTATGGATTTGTCCTGGAAATCTCCATCCCCTTCCCACTTCTGTGCTTCTAGGACTCCTTGATTTCGGGTTTTTTTTTTCCACCTGTTTCTGTTTTAGAATAATGGCGATTATTTTGAACTTGAGATTTCTGAAACTTTCTTGTGAGAAAAAGGCATTCTAGAAAAAATGGGGTCAGTCCAAGACTCAGAAGACAAGGAAAACTGCAAAAGAACCACAAATAGACCAATGAAGACTATAAAAAGCACTCTAGGAACTGTACTTGGTCACTTCGCCTATTATTTACTCCTTCCACATGAACAATTGTATTCTTTACTTACTTCTTCATCGTCCACTGTAACACACACCCCCATACACACTACATATAGCAAAAGTAATCTTTTTGATGGATACTTCAATTTGACATCCCTTAGTGGTTTGAATGATAATGTTCCCTATAACCTCTGGCATTTGAATACTTGTTCTTCACTGTTGGCATTATTTGGACAAGTTTTGGAGATCTGGCCTTTGTTGGAGGAAATATATCAGTGGACATGAATTATGAACATGTAAAGACTCATGCCATTTTAAAACAGTGGTTAACACATGGAAGTTACCAACTGTAAAACCTAAACTGCACCCTAAATCTTTGGTATTCATAGTGTTATTCTTTGCATGAAGTAAGTTTCTTTTTATGTTCTCAAAGTTTGTGCATTTAGTATTGTAAAGTACTTATTGGGGGATGGAGAGACAGCTCGGCTATTAAGAGCAATCACTGCTCTTGCAGAGGATCTGAGTTTCCAGCCTATTTTTCCAGTTCCTGGGAGATCCAGATCTTCTGACCTCACAAACACATAGTTACACACCTACACACCTACATGCAATTAAACATAAAACAAATCTTTAAATAAAAATAATAAATTACTTAATACTTAACACCAAACACAAACAATTTATACTTTTCTCATACCATTCAGGGACAACAGAATTTCTACAAGTCAAAT
This sequence comes from Mus musculus, assembly GCF_000001635.26. Classification (NCBI taxonomy): domain Eukaryota; kingdom Metazoa; phylum Chordata; class Mammalia; order Rodentia; family Muridae; genus Mus; species Mus musculus. The sequence goes on from NC_000086.7 coordinate 86,879,835, forward strand.
GACAAATTTTAGAGGGAGGGCCGAATCAAAAAAACAGAATGTTCAAAACAGAACATTTGAAAATGGAATTTTCAAAAATTTATAGCAGAGTCTCTCACCTCTCAGGTCTCTGGTACAAAAAGGGAGGAACCTTAGATAAAACGCCTGACAGTGTGGAGAGGGAACTTGTAGAGCACATCTCCAGCAGAAAGACAGGGCATCAAGTGAGGGATGGGGTTGCCATCCCACAGTCATATCTCTGATACGTAATTGTTCCTGTTTGAAAGAACTGCAGGGATGGAAATGGAGAAGAGGCTGAGAAGAAGGAGGTCCAGGGACAGGCCCAAAGTGGGATCCAGCTCAAGGGGAGGTCCCAAGGCCTCACACTATTAATGAAGCTATGGAGCACTCACAAAAAGGGATTTATTATGACTGCCCTCTGAAATACCCAACAAGCAGCTGAAGGAATCAGATGCAAATATTTGCACCAAACCAATGGACAGAAGCCGCTGAGCTGACCCCTGTTGTTGAATTAGGGAAGGCTGAAAGAAGCTGAGGAGAAGAGCGATCTTGTAGGAGGACCAGCAGTCTCAATTATCCTGGCCCCTGAGATCTCTCAGATACTGGAACACCAGGCAGCATACACCAGCTGATGTTAGGCCTCCAACACATATACAGTAGAGGATTGTTGGGTCTGGGTTTAGTCAGGAAAGATGCACCTAACCCTCAAGAAACTGGAGGTCCCAGGGAGTCTAGAGGTCAGGTAGGGTGTGTGAGGGGGGTAGGGTGTATGAGGGGGTAGGGTGTGTGAGGGGGGTGTGGACATCCTTGTAGAGACGGGTGGGGAGAAGGTATGGGATGGGGAACAGTCAGAGGGTAGACAAGGAACAGATAAAATATGGAGTGTAAAAAATGAGATAAATAAAACTGTTTACAAAAGAATGTAACAAAATAAAAGGCAGTGAAAATTAAAAATAAATATAGCAGAGAACCCTGAGTGAACTGGAAATAATGCTACTCAGAGGAAGAGTGGAAAACTACATAATATTGATTATGAATATTAGCTTTATATTGACTTTGGTCTGTGGTTTGGTAATAATACCAAAATATAATACTTAATACTTAGACATAATACACCTCATAGTAAAGTGAAATAATATTAATATTTTATAATATAAGAAGGTATATATATGCACAATGACCATAGAATGGCTAGTTAGTACAGTGTGAAATATGGCATGTTTTAGATAAATGTAGCTTTAAATATTGATATCAGGCGCTTAAAATAAAAAGGCATAACTAAAACTGTTGTGATCTTCAGTTTTTCCATTCCAATATCTAACCCTCTTTATAGTATGCCTTAGAAGGCCATTTGTGACTTTAGTTTACCTGTGTGCAATGGAAGACACCAGTATTATAGAGAAGCCATTATGCATCACCAGCATCACTTCAGAGCAACATTCCTATCAAGTTTATGGTTCTTTGCATTTCTCAAAATAGTTCCCCTGCTATATAAATGGTCTTCAATAAAGTACATCCAAACACACAAGTCTAAATGGAATTTCCAGTAATACATGATACAAAAGAGATGGAAAATCAATTGGGAAATAAAGAAAAAGAAAGAGAAAACTCTAAAGTGTACTAATTAGTTAGAAGTGTTAACTTCATACAGTGTCAAATCTGTCAAATGTGAGTCAGAGATGCAACAAGGAAATTTTTTTTTTTTGGTTTTTTGAGACAGGGGGGTTTCTCTGTATAGCCCTGGCTGTCCTGGAACTCCCTCTGTAGACCAGGCCGGTTTCGAACTCAGAAATCCACCTACTTCTGCCTCCCAAATGCTGGGATTAAAGGCATGCGCCACCATGCCCGGCAACAAGGAAATCTTAATAAAGCCTGATTATGAAATACGAACTCTTTTTAAGCAATCAGATATCCTTCATGGATTACAGGGACAGTTAAATAAATGAAGTTTGAAGCTCAGGTTGCTTTCTGTTACTCCTCCTAATTCCTGGCCCAGTGGAGAGCCCCAAGTAAGTCTAATGGTTAGAACAAATTAAATCACCAGAGTCTCATTGCAGTCCTAAGAATTCTGTTTATGGGTGACTTGTGACTACTTGAGAGTGCAAATAAGCTAAGAAATCAGCTTCTGCACTCACTGCACTATCTCTGCTATAATCAACAGGCCTCATCTTTATTCTACATTGGACTGTCTCATAAACCTTGGCTTAAAGAAAGAATTGCTCCATTAAAAATAATAATAGGTTTCATGCATTTAGCAAATTGTATCTTATATCTTGGGTATCCTAAGTTTCTGGGCTAATATCCACTTGTCAGTGAGTACATATCATTTGAGTTCTTTTGTGATTGGGTTACCTCACTCAGGATGATGCCCTCCAGGTCCAACCATTTGCCTAGGAATTTTATAAATTCATTCCTTATAATAGCTGAGTAGTACTCCATTGTGTAAATGTACCACATTTTCTGTATCCATTCCTCTGTTAAGGGGCATCTGGGGTCTTTCCAGCTTCTGGCTATTATAAATAAGGCTGATATGAACATAGTAGAGCATGTGTCCTTCTTACTGGTTGGGACATCTTCTGGATATATGCCCAGGAAGAACGAAGACCAAAGTGTGGACACTTTGCCCCTTCTTAGAAATGGGAACAAAACACCCATGGAAGGAGTTACAGAGACAAAATTTGGAGCTGTGACAAAAGGATGGACCATCTAGTGATTGCCATATCCATATCCCATAATCAGCTTCCAAACGCTGACACCATTGCATACACTAGCAAGATTTTGTTGAAAGGACCCAGATATAGCTGTCTCTTGTGAGACTATGCTGGGGCCTAGCAAACACAGAAGTGGATGCTCACAGTCAGTTATTGGATGGATCACAGGGCCCCCAATGGAGGAGGTAGAGAAAGTCCCCAAGGAGCTAAAGGGAACTGCAACCCTATAGGTGGAACAACAATATGAACTAACCAGTACCCCGGAGCTCTTGTCTCTAGGTGCATATGTGTCAAAAGATGGCCTAGTCTGCCATCACTGGAAAGAGAGGCCCATTGGACTTGCAAACTTTATATGCCCCAGTACAGGAGAATGCCAGGGCCAAAAAGGGGGAGTTGGTGGGTAGGGGAGTGGGGGTGGGTGGGTATGGGGGACTTTTGGGATAGCATTGGAAATGTAAATGAGAAAAATACCTAATAAAAAATTAAAACAAAATTAATAGGAACAATTTTAGAGTCGTTTTGTTGACTTTTAGATATATCTACCAGTGAAAAATACATCTATATATCATTGACCCCCTAAATATTTCATCTCTATTTTGTGATATATGATTATAAAGACTGGTGTTATCTATGATAATAAACTTTTCATATATCACAACACAGATTAAGTGAATAATTAAACTCTTGAAAGGGCACATAATTACCTTTATGCTAATATAGATCAATCTTTATATTACTATTTTACCTGTAGGTGACTAGATAATTATGAGATGTTTTGATAGAAACATATTTTTAAATATAGTGTCCTTATCTGTACTGAGAATGTTTTGATAAAATATCTCTCTGGGATATTTTTATCTCAACTGTAATTAAAATCACACTTGTACCAGAAAAAATTTGAAACTTAATTTTAAAAATTTTTACAATTTTATTTTTAGAACTTCAGATATGTATATCATGCATTCTGATTATCATACTTCCCTAAATTGCCCCCCTACCTCTGTTCTACTCCCCTCTTCTTTACAAATTTCATCTTTGCCTTCATATATTTTGTTTTATTGTTGTTATTGTTGTTGTTGTGGTGGTGGTGGTGTGTATTTTGTGAGACCTGACAAATCCAACCATTGTGTGACTATGAGTTAGAACCATCTATTCGAACCTGGTGGGCTCCTCATTGGGTACCCAACTAAACACAAAGATTTATTTCCCCTTTCCCAGAACCAATTGTTAGCCAGTAGTTCATCAGTCAAGGGTAAGGAGCCATAGGTTCCTCTCTATTTCACAATTCACTATTGATAGGCCCCGGTTTTTTGCAGGTCTATGGCAGCCTGCCATTATTGCTATGAGGTCATGAGTGCACTGGATGGTACATGCCCAGAAGACAACAGCATCTTTCCCTATTTTCTGGTTCTTACACTCTAGCTGCCTCCTCTTCCATGATGTTCATTGAGTCTTCCAGTGGGTGATATAAATGTCTTGTTAAAGACTTAACATTAAACAGTTATTCTTAGCAAATTGAACATCTCTTCATTCACCACCATTCATCGTAAACCAATTCTCAGATTAAAGCTGCTAGTCCATTTCTATCTGAGTACAAACATAAACATTTAGAAAGCAGATTAGTGCCACGACAATTTAGCAAATTGAAACTTATGCTTGGAGATCTTCCCAGCCATGAGCTCTTGACTGGGTTTACAGTAACAGGTATGGATCCACTCTTATGAACAGGGCTCAAATCTATGGTGCATTATCCTCACAGCAGCCAAGCTACTTTTGTACCAGTAGGCATATCTTGCCTGAAAGGTTGGTGTTATACATTGTAGGGTTCAGAGTTGGGTAAGACAACTGATACTGATGCCCTTTCTCCCTAGCAGCCTGTATAACATCTCCCTGCCCTATGAAAGTTAGCCAGCTGGGAGGAATTTTCCATCTCATCTCCATCTTCATTTCTTTATATCTTGTAAACAAAGTATGCAGTATCTTTAGCAATAGGGTCTTATCAATATGTTCTGATGGAAAATCAAGAGGAGTGGTGAGAGCCTGTATTGTTTTGGGGGACATTGGAGTTGTCCTGAGCAACAGACAACTCATAAAGAGATGTCTTATATGTGTTGCTATTTTTTGAGTACCCCCTGGGTCTCAGAAACAACACTCTAGACATGCAGGATATATCATTGCTAACTCCCTTTTAAAAAATATGCTTTTAAAATTGGTTTAAAACTTAGCAAGTTTCCGTATGACTTTTTCATACAATCTTAGGTTTGGTTAACTTTACATCCCTCTTTATTTCTCTAACCCCACACTCATCTTTGCTTAAAACTTTTCATACCCAAAGTCCCACTCTCTGATTTTGAATAAACTGTACTAAGTCTCTCTCTCTCTCTCTCTCTCTCTCTCTCTCTCTCTCTCTCTCTCTCTCTCTCTCTCTCTCAAGGCAATTTCTAACCCAATGACCATTTTCTAGTTTCCTTAGCTCTATAGATACTCCAGTTCAGTCCTGAACAAAATATCTACTGCAGGAGGTATCATCACACCTGATATCATGTACTACTACAGAACTGGAGCAATAAAAACAGCATAACACTGACCTAGTGACAGACATGCAGATCAATAGAAGATAATAACCATATACATGTCTGTATAGCCATACATCTACAGTTGTCTGATGTTTGAACAAATATGCCAAACACACACACACACACACACACACACACACACACACACACACACACACACGGGAGGGGGAAATGACAGCATCTTTAAAAAATGGTATGGGGAAAATTGGATATCAAAATAAAGTAGAGTGAAACTAGATCTTTGTCTCTCAACCTGCACAAAAACTCTATTCCAAATGAACCATGATGAATCAATATAATACTAGATACTTTAAAATTTCTAGAAGTAAAAGTAGGGAGTGTCCTGAATATATAGGCACAGGTGATGACTTCCTCAACAGAATTTCAGTAACTGGAAATAAGATGCATACAGTCTCATAAAACCAATAATATTCTGTGTAGTAAAGGAAACTGTCAATTGAGTGAATGGCATACCACAGAATGGAAGAAAAAAAATCCAGTTTCATTTCCAACAGATTAATATCTATAGTACACAAAGAATTAAAACCCCAAACAATAAAACAATCAAAGAAACATGAGCCATCGGACTGGAGAAGACAGCTCAGTGATTAAGAACACTGACTTTTTGTAAAGATCTGAGTTTAGTTCCCCGCTCCCACACGGTGTCTCACAACCCTTCATAGGTACAAGTATACATGCATTCATGTAAAATAAATAAATATATTTTAACAACAACAACAAAGGATGAGACATTGGACTGAATATAGAATTCTCAAAATATAAAAAAATGATAATAAATACTTTTAAAAATTATTCAACATTATTAGCTCTCAGGGGGATGCAAGTTAAAACTACAATGAGATTTCCTCTCATTCTAGCCAGTATAGTCACCATCAAGAAGTAAAATGACAACAAAAGTTGGTAAGGTTTTCAGGAAAGAGGATCCTTTATTTACTGTTGTTGGTGGGAATGCATATTGGTGCAGTCACTATAAAAATCAGTGTAGAGATTTCTCAGCTAAAAATGCAACTACCTTTCAACACACCTATATCAAAGACATATACACAAAGGTTTCTGTATTTCAGAGATATTTGCTTAGATATGTTCACTGTTGCTCTGTTTATAATAGCTAGGGAATTCAATCAGACTGGATGTTCATCAACTGAGGAATGGATAATGACAATGAAGAACATATTCACAATGAAATTTTACTCACCCATAAGGCAAAGTAAAACTATGACATTTACAGATAAATGAATGAACACACACACACACACACACACACACACACACACACACTCACAAATCATACTGAGAAAGTCAACCCTACTTCAGAAAGGTAAGTGCTTCATGTTCACTTATAATTGAAATATCAATAGTTTTTTTTTCTTGGTTTAGCCCCAGTGAGTATAGGTAGTGTTTAATAAGAGAACTAATGCTGAATAGTAACAATAATTACTTGCTGATAATGTTAGTGTCTTTTAAAAACCGATGGTGCTTTTGCTTTTAAATGTTAAGGACAATTGTATATGTAACACACTGGAGTAGATTATCTACCAGGAGAAGTTGAGAGTGAAATGGAATGCAACTAGCATTGAGCTGTCCCAGACATTATAATTCTTAACGAAAAATAAATTTTTACCACAAGAGTATATTTTATGGTTAGTTTATTTTTGTTGAAATAGGAAAATTTTCTCTCTAGGTGGCATCTATACTCATCTAGCTTCATGAAGAATTATAATCATAAGCCACTTTATGTTTTATATTGAATGAAAGAAGATGGTCTGCTTACTATTAAACTCATAGCAGTTAAAATATCTTGTCACTAAATATATATCTTTAATATACATCTAAAATGCATTGTTGTGATTCATCCCTAAGCATATTCATGTTTCCTAATCAAATTAAAGGTCAGTTTATATGACAGTTATGTTTAATGACTTCATAAGACTGAAATGAGGAGAAATTAAGCGGCTAAGTTGTGAAACTTATGGTAGTACAGATTTTAGTGATAGATTCAATGTTTATCAATATAAGATACTGCCCTGCATAGTTAACTATGGCTTTATCTCCTTAAGTATTGAGAACTTAAATCAAATTTCTGAAGTTCTACTTGTTAAGGAATTCTATCAATTAGTTTAACTTAAGGGTAAAATATGAACATTGTCATTGTCTTCCTTTGTCCTCCAGCTATATTTACAAACACATGTTGCTCATTGCAGCTTGCCTACGGTGACTCTCCCTTACCTATGTATTTTTACAGGGACCGATTATGATGAAGGAACCAGGTAATAGAGAGTGTTGCCTTGCCACTATCACTGTCTTGACTGCATTATACTATTAAAACCTAGAGCATTTTGATCAGATGTTTTCCTAAGTTCAGGTGGCCATATGCCCCAAGAGAAACTGAAATTCTTTCCAACGTGACTTCATTTTGACTTAAAGTTTAAAAAGTCTTCTGGAGACCTAGTGAACATCTTGCTTCTAAAAGGTGTTCATAGAAAAAGATCGTTCCTCATATTCTGAATATAGATATTATCTTAAGGCAGCTCTAACTATCTTAATACTAACACTCAGCTGATGCTGAGGTTCAAATTACAAAACAAGAATAGAAACAATGATAGCATCACTTGAACCACCTTACCCTGAATCCTACCACATCTTTGAACGTTCAGTCAAACAAAACCATTCAGTCCTCATTTTAGGCCCTCGAGTTCTGACTTTGCACGCAAAAACATTTTAATTTTTTATGGATCATGTGAGAATTTTGCCTTGAAAAGTTCTGAGACATTTAGATTTATGCTATTGCTTTTTTCATTGCTGTTGTAAACTCAATTTAAAGGATGTTTCCCAGAAAGACCTCACTGCAGAAATGTACCAAGCATCAACACATGTAGGGCCAACTTATATAAAGAATTTCTAAGAAACAGCAAATGACTTTAAATTCCTACCAATTTAGTGTTTTGCCAACAATGGGAAATAAGTTACAGGTAAAATGTAGCTCAGATGGGAAACTTTTTCAGGGAAGTAGTACAGACTGTTAATTCACCAGCAAAATTATATAGGGATGACTAAGACATAAGTAATGGGAATGCATCAGAATACAAAAGGCCAACAAGCTGTTAAAACTGATCATTCCCCTGCCCCGAAAAGCAGCCAAATCATACAGCAAGTAAAAGGAGCAAGGCTGCTCAAGCTAAACTTGAGATAGCAAGGAGGAATTGAAATGTCTGGCCATGTCTTTAATTTTCTTAAAATATAAAATTTTTTTTTCTATTTCTCTGGGAAAGAACAGAAAGTTTATAGCTTGATGAACTAAAGGAAAAATAACATTATCTTAGTAATAAGACAAAGTTGTGAATTATAATAACACATGGGTAATAGATAATAGAACTTTCCTGATGAAACGTTTAGATTGCTTCCTAAGGCACTTACCAATTCAGCATTGGTAACCACAGAAATTGTATAAACAAATGTGTGTTTGTGGGAGGAGATTGGCACATATTAAATCCCATTGGTTTTGGTTGTTTGAGTATTGTGAGACAGTGTTCTCTAGGCTGAACTGTAGCTCACTATGTAGAGCAGGTTGCTCTTGAACAAAGAGAGATCTGCCTGCTTCTGACTCCCAAGTATCAGGATTAATGGCATGAGTCACCACCAGGAAAATGAAAAATTTTAAACGACATACTATACCCAAAAGAACTCAGTATAAGAAAATATATCATTGATAACCAAAGGCATATGAATTCATAAAATCCTAGAAAATTCAACTCTTACATTGTATCTCCCAAATAAATAGTACAAGTAATACAGCCTCAAGAGCAAATTTCTTTGATTCTATAAGCTATTTATTGTACTATGCAAAAATCTTGGTACCTAGTTAGTTGATTACGTATGCTAAAACAAGTTGTCACTGGAAAGTACTTATTAAAAATGCATGACAGGGTACACTTGTGATAAAGTCTAGGGACATTTTATAGAGAGATTTTGACTAAAAGATAGAACATAGTTTAAATTTTCTCATTATTTGGATCAACAACGTAGAGAAAGGTGTCAAATTTGTAAATGAATAAGAAAAAATGTTAATATAAATTTCCGTTATTATTGAAACTTCCTCAGATAAAGCAATTTTGAGTAAAACATTACAGAGGAGCTAACAAAGGGAAGCATGTGTTTTTAAAACATTTATAGGGAGATAGATTATATGTGTTAAGAAAGACTAATCAAAACAGTGCCACACAGAGCACTGGGAGACGAGAAAAAATAAATACACAAAATAGCTCATCTTTTATGTAAATGCCGGTCAGGTTTCAAGGTTAAAATTATATTTATGTTTTTGTTTTTGTTTTTTGTTTTATTCTCCTCATATTTGGTAAGGTTACATCTACAGGTATTATCTCTCTTAACTTCAACCATTTCAGATAGGTTAAAAGGTAATTTATCATCAGATTAAAATGGGATGTTAACAGCTTTATAGTCAAATTAGTCTGTGACAAATGGGTAAAGGTTGTATAAAGAACCTTTAAGAAACCTTTTTATGACAGAGATAATTAAACTCATGGAGAGGATGGTATAACCTGAAATGATTTAGAAAATTCATCATGGAAGTGTGTCATTACACTAATTTAGAGAGAAAATCACTTTTTTTTATTTACTCAACTATAATGAATTCATCTCAGTCCATTCAGACAGGCTAGGCACGAATGAAACATTAATGAAGATCATGACAATGTTGGACTATAACATTGTCATTCTTACCATAAGACTCTTAGCTATTCTGAACAATTTTCTTGATGTGCTCAAAATTCTCTATCAGGGATTTCTTTTAAAGAAAGAAACCAAGCATTTAATTGAAAGATAAAAAGAAAATTATTTAGAAGAGTTCCTCTTAGTCACTTTCAAAAACCTTGATGAGCAAAGTGATGCATATTCATGATAGAGAATTTAGAATATGAAGAAAAGGAAAAAAATCTATAACCTAATTCTTCCAAGGCAACAGCCATTAATATTTTGGCTTAACCTCATTTCACTGCCTTTGAATCTTTATAAAATTATTATCAAAGTATAAATGGTTAAAATATTGTGCTCTTTTAAATTAACTTTAAACCAGAACATTCTTACCAAATGATTTTTACTATATTAGAATCATACACATGCATATCAAAAATTAAAGTATCATTTCATCAACATCATTGTAATTTGTACTCATTGTCCTTCCATTACAGAGAGTTTTACATTCAAGGGGTCACAGTCAATCAAAGGTCAAAGATACTCTGGAAAAGAATTGCATCTACTCCTGATCCCTTCCAGATTAGTCTTTCTTGCCATAATTCCATAACTAACAGAGTATAGCAACTCTTTACTCAGCATTTACAACGTTTTAGATGTTATATACAATGCAGCCCACACAATATTCCTATATAATTCCTGCACTGTGTAGATGTCAAAGTGTGAAAATAAGACTAGACATTGGAAACAATGCAGGAAAAGGCATGTAAAATGACAGAGGAAATATGAAAGAAATGATTAACATAATAGTTATTAAAAATTAAAGATTAGCTAAAACTTTTGATGCAGAAACAAAATAAAAGCTAAATCTAGCTGCATGCTTTGCAAAGAGAATTATCTTAATGAAAAATGTATGGTATGGTATGTAAAAAATTTATATACAGCAAACACAAACAGCATAAAGATTAACATTATAAGTAATGTATTAAATAGACCTTAAAGAGTAAGTATTAGAGATAAATGATGTTTCACTGTATCTGAATGATGTATCATTCATGTGTGTGCACATGTGTAAATCATGTTCAGACAGTAGAATTATGCATTAACACGTGTGAAACTACATCATTAATTTTTAACTCAATGTGAGTAGACATATACAAATCAGCCACTTAGTGGAAAGCTTTCAGCACTCTTACAATCTGATAATAAGTAAAGGCTAAAAAGGGAAGCAAATCAGAACAACATGTGATTGGGGAAATACAGTTAATACATTTGTTCTTATGGACCAGACAATTTTAAATAAAAAAGCTTTGTAGTCACTAGTGAAAATTAGTAACACACGGGACCTTAATGTACTTTTATACAGTTTAAAGGATTAGTTCCATTAAATGTGTTTATTTTAATTAAATATTTTATGCTACATGAATATTATATATTATCTTATATTTTTAAGAAATGCAATGCAAAAGTAAGTTTAGTTTACTTTCTAGACAAAAGTAGAACACCATACTTCTTAGTTTAAGGATTTTCACTTTTGAACTTAATAAATACAGATAGCTATTCTATTTTTTGTGATTTGGATAACTCAAAAAATTAATATCATTAAAATTAGCATGAAAAATACCTTGTTATATAAGTTTGGGTTGTACTCTATTTTTTAAGACAATATTGCAAAACTTTGAATTGTTAAAACAGGCTCTTACCCAACATCTTACACTAGTTTATTCTGATTAGAAGTGTTTGAGGGTACCTTTTTTCCTAATAATTTTGAGAAAACTATCAGGAAAATATTTGTTTTATTTTATATAAGTTATTTGTTTAGAAATTGCTTGTCATATTGAATATGTTTCCATGTTTTCTGTGGATTTACTTGTTTGTATTATTTAATTATCATTACTCTTATTTAAACATGAAGATAAAGATGCGTCCTTATAGTATAAATTAAATTTTCTCAGGTATGTTATCCAATTACTCATTAATATCCTAATTCATAGGTGAGATGTTAAAATGTTTTCCTTTTAATATACACATAAATATTTCATGTACAACCTTCCTTTTGTTTTAAAAACAATTTTTGAAGAATTCTTCACAGATCCAGTTTTCCTTTCCTATTCATTCAACTTGTGTGTGTGTGTGTGTGTGTGTGTGTGTGTGTGTGTAAAACCCTTTAAAACCATTATTGCTGCCTAGGTATTAATTTTTTTTTCAATTTTTATTGTTATATTTATTTACATTCCCCAACATTTGCCCCCCAACATTTCCTCATTCCATTTCTTTTTTTTTTTTTTTTTTTTTTTTATTTTTTTTTCCATTTTTTATTAGGTATTTAGCTCATTTACATTTCCAATGCTATACCAAAAGTCCCCCTTACCCACCCACCCCCACTCCCCTACCCACCCACTCCCCCCCTTTGGCCCTGGCGTTCCCCTGTACCGGGGCACACAAAGTCTGCGTGTCCAATAGGCCTCTCTTTCCAGTGATGGCCGACTAGGCCATCTTTTGATACATATGCAGCTAGAGTCAAGAGCTCAGGGGTACTGGTTAGTTCATAATGTTGTTCCACCTATAGGGTTGAAGATCCCTTTAGCTCCTTGGGTACTTTCTCTAGCTCCTCCATTGGGAGCCCTGTGATCCATCCATTAGCTGACTGTGAGCATCCACTTCTGTGTTTGCTAGGCCCCGGCATAGTCTCACAAGAGACAGCTACATCTGGGTCCTTTCGATAAAATCTTGCTAGTATATGCAATGGTGTCAGCGTTTGGATGCTGATTATGGGGTGGATCCCTGGATATGGCAGTCTCTACATGGTCCATCCTTTCATCTCAGCTCCAAACTTTGTTTCTGTAACTCCTTCCATGGGTGTTTTGTTCCCACTTCTAAGGAGGGGCATAGTGTCCACACTTCAGTCTTCATTTTTCTTGAGTTTCATGTGTTTAGGAAATTGTATCTTATATCGTGGGTATCCTAGGTTTTGGGCTAGTATCCACTTATCAGTGAGTACATATTGTGTGAGTTCCTTTGTGATTGTGTTACCTCACTCAGGATGATGCTCTCCAGGTCCATCCATTTGGCTAGGAATTTCATAAATTCATTCTTTTTAATAGCTGAGTAGTACTCCATTGTGTAGATGTACCACATTTTCTGTATCCATTCCTCTGTTGAGGGGCATCTGGGTTCTTTCCAGTTTCTGGCTATTATAAATAAGGCTGCTATGAACATAGTGGAGCATGTGTCCTTCTTACCAGTTGGGGCTTCTTCTGGATATATGCCCAGGAGAGGTATTGCTGGATCCTCCGGTAGTACTATGTCCAATTTTCTGAGGAACCGCCAGACTGATTTCCAGAGTGGTTGTACAAGCCTGCAATCCCACCAACAATGGAGGAGTGTTCCTCTTTCTCCACATCCTCGCCAGCATCTGCTGTCACCTGAATTTTTGATCTTAGCCATTCTCACTGGTGTGAGGTGGAATCTCAGGGTTGTTTTGATTTGCATTTCCCTGATGATTAAGGATGTTGAACATTTTTTCAGGTGCTTCTCTGCCATTCGGTATTCCTCAGGTGAGAATTCTTTGTTCAGTTCTGAGCCCCATTTTTTAAGGGGGTTATTTGATTTTCTGAGGTCCACCTTCTTGAGTTCTTTATATATGTTGGATATTAGTCCCCTATCTGATTTAGGATAGGTAAAGATCCTTTCCCAGTCTGTTGGTGGTCTTTTTGTCTTATAGACAGTGTCTTTTGCCTTGCAGAAACTTTGGAGTTTCATTAGGTCCCATTTGTCAATTCTCGATCTTACAGCACAAGCCATTGCTGTTCTGTTCAGGAATTTTTCCCCTGTGCCCATATCTTCAAGGCTTTTCCCCACTTTCTCCTCTATAAGTTTCAGTGTCTCTGGTTTTATGTGAAGTTCCTTGATCCACTTAGATTTGACCTTAGTACAAGGAGATAAGTATGGATCGATTCGCATTCTTCTACATGATAACAACCAGTTGTGCCAGCACCAATTGTTGAAAATGCTGTCTTTCTTCCACTGGATGGTTTTGGCTCCCTTGTCGAAGATCAAGTGACCATAGGTGTGTGGGTTCATTTCTGGGTCTTCAATTCTATTCCATTGGTCCACTTGTCTGTCTCTATACCAGTACCATGCAGTTTTTATCACAATTGCTCTGTAGTAAAGCTTTAGGTCAGGCATGGTGATTCCACCAGAGGTTCTTTTATCCTTGAGAAGAGTTTTTGCTATCCTCGGTTTTTTGTTATTCCAGATGAATTTGCAAATTGCTCCTTCTAATTCATTGAAGAATTGAGTTGGAATTTTAATGGGGATTGCATTGAATCTGTAGATTGCTTTTGGCAAGATAGCCATTTTTACAATGTTGGTCCTGCCAATCCATGAGCATGGGAGATCTTTCCATCTTCTGAGATCTTCTTTAATTTCTTTCTTCAGGGACTTGAAGTTTTTATCATACAGATCTTTCACTTCCTTCGTTAGAGTCACGCCGAGATATTTTATATTATTTGTGGCTGTTGAGAAGGGTGTTGTTTCCCTAATTTCTTTCTCAGCCTGTTTATTCTTTGTGTAGAGAAAGGCCATTGACTTGTTTGAGTTAATTTTATATCCAGCTACTTCACCGAAGCTGTTTATCAGGTTTAGGAGTTCTCTGTTGGAATTTTTAGGGTCACTTATATATACTATCATATCATCTGCAAAAAGTGATATTTTGACTTCCTCTTTTCCAATTTGTATCCCCTTGATCTCCTTTTGTTGTCGAATTGCTCTGGCTAATACTTCAAGTACTATGTTGAAAAGGTAGGGAGAAAGTGGGCAGCCTTGTCTAGTCCCTGATTTTAGTGGGATTGCTTCCAGCTTCTCTCCATTTACTTTGATGTTGGCTACTGGTTTGCTGTAGATTGCTTTTATCATGTTTAGGTATTGGCCTTGAATTCCTGATCTTTCCAGAACTTTTATCATGAATGGGTGTTGGATCTTGTCAAATGCTTTTTCTGCATCTAACGAGATGATCATGTGGTTTTTGTCTTTGAGTTTGTTTATATAATGGATTACATTGATGGATTTTCGTATATTAAACCATCCCTGCATCCCTGGAATAAAACCTACTTGGTCAGGATGGATGATTGCTTTAATGTGTTCTTGGATTCGGTTAGCGAGAATTTTATTAAGGATTTTTGCATCGATGTTCATAAGAGAAATTGGTCTGAAGTTCTCTATCTTTGTTGGATCTTTCTGTGGTTTAGGTATCAGAGTAATAGTGGCTTCATAAAATGAGTTGGGTAGAATACCTTCTACTTCTATCTTGTGAAAAAGTTTGTGCAGAACTGGAGTTAGATCTTCTTTGAAGGTCTGATAGAACTCTGCACTAAACCCGTCTGGTCCTGGGCTTTTTTTGGCTGGGAGACTATTAATAACTGCTTCTATTTCTTTAGGGGATATGGGACTGTTTAGAAGGTCAACTTGATCCTGATTCAACTTTGGTACCTGGTATCTGTCCAGAAATTTGTCCATTTCGTCCAGGTTTTCCAGTTTTGTTGAGTATAGCCTTTTGTAGAAGGATCTGATGGTGTTTTGGATTTCTTCAGGATCTGTTGTTATGTCTCCCTTTTCATTTCTGATTTTGTTAATTAGGATTTTGTCCCTGTGCCCTTTAGTGAGTCTAGCTAAGGGTTTATCTATCTTGTTGATTTTCTCAAAGAACCAACTCCTCGTTTGGTTAATTCTTTGAATAGTTCTTCTTGTTTCCACTTGGTTGATTTCACCCCTGAGTTTGATTATTTCCTGCCGTCTACTCCTCTTGGGTGAATTTGCTTCCTTTTTTTCTAGAGCTTTTAGATGTGTTGTCAAGCTGCTAGTATGTGCTCTCTCCCGTTTTTTCTTGAAGGCACTCATAGCTATGAGTTTCCCTCTTAGAAATGCTTTCATTGTGTCCCAAAGGTTTGGGTACGTTGTGGCTTCATTTTCATTAAACTCTAAAAAGTCTTTAATTTCTTTCTTTATTCCTTCCTTGACCAAGGTATCATTGAGAAGAGTGTTGTTCAGTTTCCATGTGAATGTTGGCTTTCTGTTATTTATTTTGTTATTGAAGATCAGCCTTAGTGCATGGTGATCTGATAGGATACATGGGACAATTTCAATATTTTTGAATCTGTTGAGGCCTGATTTGTGACCTATTATGTGGTCAATTTTGGAGAAGGTACCATGAGGTGCTGAGAAGAAGGTATATCCTTTTGTTTTAGGGAAAAATGTTCTGTAGATATCTGTCAGATCCATTTGTTTCATCACTTCTGTTAGTTTCAGTGTGTCCCTGTTTAGTTTCTGTTTCCATGATCTGTCCATTGGTGAAAGTGGTGTGTTGAAGTCTCCCACTATTATTGTGTGAGGCGCAATGTGTGCTTTGAGCTTTACTAAAGTTTCTTTAGTGAATGTGGCTGCTCTTGTATTTGGAGCATAGATATTCAGAATTGAGAGTTCCTCTTGGAGGATTTTACCTTTGATGAGAATGAAGTGTCCCTCCTTGTCTTTTTTGATGACTTTGGGTTGGAAGTCAATCTTATCAGATATTAGGATGGCTACTCCTGCTTGTTTCTTCATACCATTTGCTTGGAAAATTGTTTTCCAGCCTTTCATTCTGAGGTAGTGTCTATCTTTTTCTCTGAGATGAGTTTCCTGTAAGCAGCAAAATGTTGGGTCTTGTTTGTGTAGCCAGTTTGTTAGTCTATGTCTTTTTATTGGCGAGTTGAGACCATTGATGTTAAGAGATATTAAGGAAAAGTAATTGTTGCTTCCTGTTATTTTAGTTGTTAAAGGTGGCATTCTGTTCTTGTGGCTGTCTTCTTTTAGGTTTGTTGAGGGATTACCTTCTTGTTTTTTCTAGGGCGTTGTTCCCGTTCTTGTATTGGTTTTTTTCTGTTATTATCCTTTGAAGGGCTGGATTCGTGGAGAGATAATGCGTGAATTTGGTTTTGTCATGGAATACTTTGGTTTCTCCCTCTATGATAATTGAGAGTTTGGCTGGGTATAGTAGCCTGGGCTGCAGTTTGTGTTCTCTTAGTGTCTGTATAACATCTGTCCAGGCTCTTCTGGCTTTCATAGTCTCTGGTGAAAAATCTGGTGTAATTCTGATAGGCTTGCCTTTATATGTTACTTGACCTTTTTCCCTTACTGCTTTTAGTATTCTATCTTTATTTAGTGCATTTGATGTTCTGATTATTATGTGTCGGGAGGAATTTCTTTTCTGGTCCAGTCTATTTGGAGTTCTGTAGGCTTCTTGTATGTTCATATGCATCTCATTCTTTAGATTTGGGAAGTTTTCTTCAATAATTTTGTTGAAGATGTTTGCTGGACCTTTGAGTTGAAAATCTTCATTCTCATCCACTCCTATTATCCGTACGTTTGGTCTTCTTATTGTGTCCTGGATTTCCTGGATATTTTGAGTTAGGATCTTTTTGCATTTTCCATTTTCTTTGATTGTTGTGCCGATGTTCTCTATGGAATCTTCTGCACCTGAGATTCTCTCTTCCATCTCTTGTATTCTGTTGCTGATGCTCAAATCTATGGTTCCAGATTTCTTTCCTAGGGTTTCTATCTCTAGTGTTGCCTCGCTGTGAGTTTTCTTTATTGTGTCTACTTCCCTTTTTAGGTCTAGTATGGTTTTGTTCATTTCCATCACCTGTTTGTATGTTTTTTCCTCTTTTTCTGTAAGGACTTCTACCTGTTTGATTGTGTTTTCCTGTTTTTCTTTAAGGACTTGTAACTCTTTAGCAGTGTTCTCCTGTATTTCTTTAAGTGATTTATTAAAGTCCTTCTTGATGTCCTCTACCATCATCATGAGATATGCTTTTAAATCTAGGTCTAGGTTCTCAGGTGTGTTGGGGTTCCCTGGACTGGGCGAAGTGGGTGTGCTGGGTTCTGGTGATGGTGAGTGGTCTTGGTTCCTGTTAGTAAGATTCCTCCGTTTACCTTTCGCCATCTGGTAATCTCTGGAGTTAGTAGTTATAGTTGACTCTGTTTAGAGATTGTTCTTCTGGTGATTCTGTTACCGTCTATCAGCAGACCTGGGAGACAGATTCTCTCCTCTGAGTTTCAGTGCTCAGAGCACTCTCTGCTGGCAAGCTCTCTTACAGGGAAGGTGCGCAGATATCTTGTATTTGGACCTCCTCCTGGCCGAAGAAGAAGGCCCAAAACAGGACCTTTCTCAGACACTGTGTTGCTTTGGCAGTTCCCAGGTGGTACAGACTCTCACCTAAGCAGACTAAATTCCTAAGTTCCTTGGAGTCCCGGGACCAAGATGGCGACCGCTGCTGCTGTGGCTTAGGTCGCCTCCCCAGCCGGGTGGGCACCTGTCCTCTGGTCCGGAAGGTGGCCGGCTGTCCCCGGCCCACACAGGGTGCTGCCTCAGCGCCTCTGTGCTTCTGCCTGTTCCAGAAGCTGTCAGGTTCTCTGGCGCACCCTCTCACCTGTTCAGACTAATTTCCTAAGTTCGGCGGGTCCCGGACCAAGATGGCGACCGCTGCTGCTGTGGCTTAGGCCGCCTCCCCAGCCGGGTGGGCACCTGTCCTCTGGTCCGGAAGGTGGCCGGCTGTCCCCGGCCCACGCAGGGTGCTGCCTCAGCGCCTCTGTGCTTCCGCCTGTTCCAGAAGCTGTCAGGTTCTCTGGCGCACCCTCTCACCTGTTCAGACTAATTTCCTAAGTTCGGCGGGTCCCGGACCAAGATGGCGACCGCTGCTGCTGTGGCTTAGGTCGCCTCCCCAGCCGGGCGGGCACCTGTCCTCCGGTCCGGAAGGTGGCCGGCTGTCCCCAGCCCACACAGGGTGCTGCCTCAGCCCCTCTGTGCTTCTGCCTGTTCCAGAGGCTGTCAGGTTCTCTGGCGCACCCTCTCACCTGTTCAGACTCCTCATTCCATTTCTTCTCCCCCTTGCCTCTGATAGGGTGCCTGCCCCCACCAGCTCTCCTCTTTCCCTTTGTGTCTTGAGGATTAGGCACATCTTCTTCCACTATGGCCTGACTAGGCAGACCTATGCTCTATTTGTGCCAGGGGTCTCAAATTAGTCTGTGTATGCTCCTGGCTGGTGGCTCAGTCTCTGGGAGCTCTCTAGGGTCTGGGTAAGTTGAGACTGCTTGACTTCCTTTAGGGTCGCCCTCCCCTTGAGCTTCAATCTTTCCCCTAATTCAACCATAGTTCAATGGTTGGGTGTAAGTATCTGCATCTGTCATAGTCAGTTGCTGATAGGGCCTCTCAGAAGACAGCCATGCTAGGTTCCTGTCTGTAAGCACATCATAGCATCAGTAATAGTATCAGGTCTTGGTGTCTCCCCTTGCAATGGATCCCAAGTTGGGCCAGTCACTGGATCTCCTTCCCCTCAGTCTTTTCTCCATTTTTGTCCATGCAGTTCTTTAAGACAGGAACAATTCTGGGTCAGGAATTTTGACTGTGGGGTAGCAATCCTGTCCCTCTGCTTGAGGCCCTATCTATCTACTGGAGGCGGGCTCTTTAAGTTCCTTCTCACCAATGTTGGGCATTTGGCTAAGGTCACCCCCATTGAGTCCTTAAGAGTCTCTCACCTTCCCGGTTTCTGGTACTACCCTACCCCCAGCCTCTGATGCTGCTCCAAATATGGCAGGTAAAATGATATACTATGAACACAACACATCTTTTTTTGTATTTCCCAAATAGCTTTATAGTTTAGTTGTGAAGGTCAGTCCAACTTTTTCTTACCAAATGGAGTTTTTATCTGATGAAAATACTAAAGGATAGCTAGTAGCCTGTTCCATGCCTATATTTTATAAAAATTTATAAATGCATTGAGCAAATTCTTCAAATAAATGGGACTGAAATGGAGCCAATAATCTTAACCACACTGAACACATAAAGATATATTATATAAAGTCATTAACAATTAAATTATTTTGGTATTCTTAGATTCTAAGCTATTATTTTTTATTACATAAACGTTTAATATAAAATGCATTAAAGCCAACAAGTTAATTTTTCAATATTTCAATTAAATGTCTACTACCAATGAAAAACTTCCTACAGTTTTCCTTCATTCCCAGGGGTAATTCAAACGTACCTCATACAAAAAAATGTTAAAAGGTTATGAACGTTGAGTATAAAATAAAAGCAACTAAAGAATCTTTTATTTGTACCCCAAACCTTCAAAGAACATCATTAGTGCAAAAAAGCATTACTGAACTATCTTTGACTAATCTTCATTAAGGACTTTTTTCCTTCTGGACAGCATAAAATTCTCAATAGTTAAAACATTTTATATACTGAATAAAGGCCCTTTGTAACATTTCACAAAGCTGATAAAACTTAGGAAGATTATGTGAAGGAACCTCACCCTGACACATTCTCATTTCTAAATGTCAGGGACTTCAGACATAGCTCATAAAATACAGAGAAGCTCATGCTTGCAGACAACAGTGCCCTTCTGACATCAAACACTTTGTAAGTCTTATAGATTGTAGGAGGGGAATTCTCAGTTCTCTAGTAAAGTAACCACTCAAAGCAGCGACTATTTTAAGGTCATGTGTATGTTCTTATAAGCAGATGGCACAGAAGGGCTTAACAGGTGTCTAGGCATAACTTTACTCTCCTGCTAGTTCTGCTCCCTCCAAAACATCTTCCAAACATCTGTTTCAACCAAATATGCTAAGTACTAAGGAATGATTTTCAGACAAAATTCATGTCAATAGTTCCTATCCCAACTTCTTTTCCAGTAATCTCTGTATCTTTTACATGCATAGAGTCTAGTCTAAAAGGAGATTTGTGGTTAAAGAATCAGGAAAAGTTTAGAAAACCTTTGTTTTTCTTGAAACATAGGGTGAAGCTGTATATTATTCTTTAAGTTTTAAAGTAACACTCACTGATGAGGTAGTTTTTTTTTTATTTCTCTTTATTTAAATACCATAGTATTTATTGAATTAATTTTAAGTGAATGGTCTTAATACCTTACAAAATTTAAAAAGTATAAGTGTTTGGAAATAATATTAGATTGCTGTTTCAGCAAGAAAGATTATTATCTTTTTCATGTGTATATATGTATTTGAATACTTATGTATTTGAGAGAGAATGAGAGAGACAGAGACAGAGATAGCCTGTGTTTGGAGAATCAAACAGTCATAAGCCAAAATACATAGGTTAAATTCATTAAAGATAACTTTAGATGCACCAAAATGTATTTGTGTCATGTTAAGGAATGAAACTTAACTCTTCCCCTTGGATTAGCTTGAGTCTAAGTTTGAATTCCCCCCTTCTATGTCTTGTGTATGTCTGTGGTTTGTGAGTACTAGCCTATTTGTAGTCTGTCTGTTGTGTATCTGATCTGACCGTGTCCTCATTGCTGTCTTTCTGAATCTGTCTCTGTGTCTCTAACAAGGGACTTTGGTCTATAGTTATTGAATAGCAAAGAAAAAGGAAAGGAGTGAGGGATTCTTTACAGAAATTTTAACAGAGATTTAAAAGGGAAGTTTCTGACACCAACTGACCTCACTTGGTCCAGATAGCAAACCATACTGAAAACATACTGTTATAAAGTTACATTCATGTTGCTTGAAAAGACTGATTATATTTAGGTTGGCTGGTCCTGAGATGAGGCAAAAGAACAGAGATATGAGAGACAGGAGCTCTGTACTGGAGTGGAACACAGGTTACATGCCACCATTTAAGTTCAAGACAAATATTTATGATACATTCCTTATTACAAATTGCTTCAGAGATTTGAGGAAAATATGATTACATTTGATAGAATAGAGTACATGGTCTTTGCAGTCATTATGATGAAATGTTTATGGAACTGAGATAAACAACATCTATCCTCTTTGAACAAGAAATGTATATTGGGAACTTATTTAAAAGATCTATTTAGTTATTTAAAACTAAGAAATATTGAATGAGAGAAATCATCTTCCCCAGGAACTAACCTCCAATTGTTTATATAATCCCAAGGGGTCAAGCATGAAATCATATGCTAAATGGACTGAGGAGGTTGTAATTATGTATTTAGGCAATGAAACAGTTAAAGAAAAAGAAGCCATGATTTCAAGCAGGAGCAAGGAGGTACATGAAGGGGATTGGAGAATGAAAATGGAATGAGAAAAATAATTTGATAGTTAACTTCCTCATACAATAGTCTACACAGCATTGACTGCCAAATAGAGCATTCTGTGAGAATAGACATAGTCTGTGTTGGCACCGTCCTGTGTAGGAAATGGTATGGCATGTGGTTTTTGAAATATGCCAAGTCTTACTGAAAAATTGCATGTGGAATATTCAATTTTATTTATTTTAAATTCAAATTAAACTGTATTCTTTTAGTCTAATTTCAAACTTTTAAAGTTTAATTACTAATAAATTGGTGATTGTTATATGTAGCATATTTCTAATGCTTCTGTTGTAGTGAATGGGCTGGTTAGTTTTGATATTCATAATCTAAGCCATCTTATGAGTTAATGAACCTTAGAAATGTTCTTATTATACATAGTAAACATAAAGACTTAGTTGTCTTCCACAATTTGAAGTCGTCCCTATTGCTGAAGATGCCACAGACTTTGGATACAACCCTTGCTGAGATCAAGCTGAAACTGACCTGGGAAACTCCTTCCCAGAGGACCAACTCCTATAGTACTGGAAGGTACTATGCAAGCTAAAGGAGAAGTGATCAATAGCTCTACCCAGATGTACTGCCTACAAACCACAATAATGATCACCAGGGCAAGATGTCCTTAAAAGTTTGATAATGGCACTAATATCTTGGTGTAGCCAACACTAGTTTAAAAATATGTTTCATAGAGGATGATATTAGAGAGCTATTGATTAATATGATACTAAAGAAACCTTCAGGTGATTCAATTCAGGACAATTATAATGAAATAACTATTTTTATATTTTATAAACTATCCATAAACTGACAGAAATAGACTGATTTCATTAATATTGACCTTTAATCTTTCAGCTATTTAATATAATTTGAAATTAAGCTGCTAAAATATAGTGTTTATTTTTTACTTTCAGAGAGGGATAGCTTCAAAATTACACAAAGTACACTTTTTATTATAATATAACCATTCTTCCTCCTGACATTGAAACTATACCTTACTTATAACAAAAACTAAAACCCAAATATATATGGAAGAACCTCAAAAACCCTTATTTAAACATCTCTGAAGACAAATATAAGGAATGAATACTCACATGGAAATGAGAGTCTGGAAAGTTATAACAGTTTTATCAAACAAGCTGTTCCATAGCTTTCAAAAGTGAAATCACTTTTTAATCATTCTGTGTTTAATTAAGAAGCAAATAACTATATTCTAAGGAAGGCTGCCTCTTTTAGACAAGTTCTTCAAAGGAGACTATCATGTAGCATCCTAGCAATTTTCCATTTGCTCAATAAGGCCGTGAAACTTCCTTTTGTACGAAACATTATATTGTCATTCTTAGTGCAGTTAAATTAGGTTTTATGGTTTAAAATTGCCCTATTAACTTGGTGCTTCCTGCGTTTTCATTAACTCAAAACATATTTGATATCATGATAAGCTTCCCTGAAATGAAAATTCTCTGCTGGAATAAGTCAATCTATTATAGCAGATGCTTATGGCAGAACTTGGTTTTGAACATTACACTGCCTTAACGTGCTTTTCTATGAATTGATGATTTAGATGATGCTATTCAACACTAACATTTACAACCAGATGCTGTGTTTTGGGCCAAGTCATTTTCCTTCACCCCTCTGTAGAATTAAGAGGCAAACATTGTTTGAATTCCAAATTATATCTCTTTCCAGGACCTGAATATGCTGCACTTGCCTGTGACCACCCTTGGACTCTGGTCCTAAACTTCAGAAATCCATCAGATTTAAATAAAACAGATTTCCAGCCAACGGCATATCATCTAAACTAAAGCAGGTAGAAAAGGTATTCAAGCATTAGAAATTTTCAAAGCTTGATGGGTAGTTATTCTAAGGTACATCCAAGGTTGGGCCCTGCTATCTTGGTATATTTGTTCTTTTACTGTTGCAGAGGGCTTGTTCCAAATGATTTAAAGCCTCTATTCATGTAAGTCAGAATCTGTCTCTAAAAATCAACTTTGTGCTGCTCCTTCTGTTTCAGGAGCCACATCTTAAAGAACAACTGCCCTGGGCCTCTGATATTGAATAACTCAATTTCATTTCCCTTTGGAGTTGGGGTCAAACAAAGTATGAGAATCCTGGCTATTAAATATGATGCTATTTCTTTCCTTCTAGGATGTATTTACAAAGCAAAAGTGTAAGGGTGCTGAAGGAATTGGAAATGCTAAGATTAATTCTAGTAGTAGTTTAGTGGCCTTTTAGATAATAAATTATTCAAAGTTAGATTTCAGTAAGGCAGTTTAATTTCTAGAACTCTCAGAACATTTCTGTCAAGTCATATTGTACTAGCTAGGTCTTCAACCACATTCAGGTGACCATTTCCAGTCTCAATTTCTTAAAAGAAGAATTTTGTCCTTATTTCTCTATTCAACCAGTAATGGTTCTTATCATGATCAAGGCAAGTGAACACAGCAGAAAAGGGCAAGATTCTTGCCATTGCATAAACATCATGATAATCAGAATAAATGTACAGTAACAGCCAAAGTAACTAAATGAGAAATGGATAGTTTATGAAAGGTACTTTGAAGACTAGAAATCAAGTTATGGTTTAGACAGTGGATACCTGGGATATGTTGCTGAGTTCCCCATAATAAAATTGTAGGCGTGTCTTCATTGCATTGTGATATTTGAGCTTAGAACTTGCATTTGGATAAATTAAGCCTTAAAATCTGGAGGTAAAGTTTTCTAGCCAGAGTGAACAATGGCAGCAAAAGATCATGAGGGTATACTATACTGATTTACCTTTATTAAAATGGTAAAAAGATTATGTTTCTAGAGTTAGCAAGAACCTGGTGGTCTGTGGTTTTCTGCAACAATTTTTAGCTAATAGCTGAAAGAATTCTTTCATGGTTATAGAGAAAGTATAAGATAGTTTTCACGGAAGCAGTTATATGAACTTTTTACTCTTTCTTTCTTTCTTTTTTTTTTTTTTAGCAGTAAATTTTTGATTACAGAAGCAATGCTACCATAAAAGAGGCCCAATAAGTGGCAATACAACACAGCATCCTGGGTGTAAGCTGGTAGAGGCATGGGATGTAAGAACAGCAGAAGAGACGATGAGATGGAAATGATGGCAAACTAGTTATGGGGCAGAAGAAAGAAAGAGAAATGAAAACTGGTTCTTAGGTGCGTCTCTTAAATATAGCATACATGTTGCTACTATTAACTGGGATAAGAGATAATGGAACTTATGGGACTAGGCAACCAGTATTTTAACTTTGCACATTATGGTTGAGTGACTGGCCAGATTTTCAGGACCTTTCTAATTGGCATTTGAATACATGAGCCTCTGTTCATTAGAAGCTCAGTACAACATAAAAGAATGTGGTTGTTATAGTAAACTGGAAGTTTGGGACTTTAAGATTCACTATGGTACACTCAACCTTGGGGAGATTTATTTAAAAATTTTACCAACACAAGAGGCCTAGCAGAAAACCTTCACACATACCTGATTGTGAGAAATCAGCTTACCCAGGAATAGGAGAGGAAATGGTTTTCTCAAGGGAAAAGGATTAGAAACACTGTTTAAAAGCAAATTACTTCCCTTATCCAGAGACAATAAGTTGGTAAGTAGAGAACACACCATTATTATTGGCTCATGTGGTAACTCTCCACCTGTAAAGAAAAGGTTTCCTAAGATGACTTCTAAGTAGACTCCTATAAGTAGCTATCAGAAAGCAACAGAACCTCCCCCACAGGGGCCTAGCTTTGTAGCTTTAAACTCCCCTTTCCTTTTTTCTTAGATATTTTCTTTATTTACGTTTCAAATCTTATCCCCATTCTTATTTTCCTCTCTGAAAATCCCCTATCTCCCCACCCTGACCCTGCTTCCCAACCCACCCACTCCCATTTCTTGGCCCTTGGCATTAGAGAAAAAGTTCGGAGCAGAGACTGAAGGAATGACCATCCCTTCTTTTCTTACATAAGGAAGGTAGGTTCAGTCAGTGAAGTTAAAAGGTGGAAGAGTACTCCATATACCTTAGGGAAGGGAATGAAGGGGATTGTAACTTCATAGGAAGAACAACAATATCAACTAAAAGGATCCTCCAGAGCTCCCAGGGACTAAACTACCAACCAAAGAGTACACATGGAGGGACCCATGACTCCAGCCACATACGTAGCAGAGGATGGCATTATCAGTGGGAGGGGAGGCCCTTGGTCCTAAGGAAACTGGATGCCCCAATGTAGGAGGATGCTAGGGCGGTGAGGCAGGAGTGGATGGATGGATTGGGGAGCATCCTCATATATTTGGAGTGGGGGGAGGATAGGATAGGATCTTTGCAGAGAGGAAACAGGGAAGGGGGCAACATTTGGAATGTAAATAAATTAAATAACCAATAACCAATAAAATAAAAATATTCAAGCATCATTGTAATGGCTACATTAGAGGGCTAGGAAGATGGATTAGTGTAAAGACCATTATTGCTAAGTCCAATGGCCTGAATTTCATTCCCAGGACTCACATAGTGGAAGGAGAAAACTAGAAGTTGCCCTCTGACTACAACTGTGCCACAGAATGTGCATGCCTCTACACACACACACACACACACACACACACACACACACTAAATGTAAACAAAAGTCAACACTAGATAATTCATTGATTCACAAAATTGATACCCAGACAAGGGAATTCACAATGGCCTAGCAAATAGGTAGGTTTACCATGAAAGAGTTAGGGAATCCCCCTGAGACAGGTTTCTTCACTAGGCCCAAATAAACAGCATAATCAGGCATTTACTAAGAACCCCTGGTGGTGGGCTTAACAATAGACTAACATTACACTTGGCTCCTTTCTTAGTGGCAGCTGCCTGGTCCACACCTTCTTTTGATGTATACATTCCTTTTGTATTGTGTCACTGTAACTCAGAGGATGTATCTTGCCTGATTTCTTGTCGCTCTTCTGTATAAAAAGCATGATGCTCGACTTGAAAAATTACACTCAGATTCTATACAATCTCTTGTGTTGCTTCTGTCTGTCACTCATTCACCGACTCCTTGTCCACCAGCAACCAGAGACCCGTTCTATGCAGACAGGGACCAAAAAGGGTCTGCGGCATTGTAGAGTCTGTAACTCTTGCTATTAAGCTTTGCCTTTGTTCCACTCTGATTTCATTTGCTGTCTTTTATGAAATTATCTGTCTGAGAAAAAGAACCCACCATGTCTAATCTATATCACAGGGGTATTTCCATCTTGGCATCAATACAATTTTATAAGAAAAGAAATAAAAGTTTACCAAGACACCAGTCATGAAAAAACACCTCCACCAATACCTTTGATCTTGGATTGCTAGCCTCCAGAACTGTAGAAAGAAGTTGTTGTTACTTAAATACAGAACAAAGAGATTCTTTTCTGAAACATGTATTTTTTTATTGGATATTTTCTTTATTTGCATTTCAAATGTTATCCCCTTAACCGATTCCCCATTCCAAACTCCCCATCCTATATCCTCTCCCCCTTCTTCTATGAGTGTGTTCCCCCACTGACCCACTCCTGCCTCCCTGCCCTCTAATTCCCCTACACTGGGGTATTGAGCCTTCACAGGACCAAGGGCCTCTCCTCCCATTGGTGCCCAACAAGGTCATCCTCTGCTGCATATGCGGCTAGAGCCATGGATCCCTCCATGTGCATTCTTTGGTTGGTGGTTTAGTCCCTGGGAGCTCTGGGGTGTCTGGTTGGTTAGTGTTCTTCTTATGGGGTTGCAAACCCCTTCATCTTATTCAGTCCTTTCTCTAACTCCTCCATTGGAGTTCCCATGCTTAGTCCAATGATTGGCTGCAAGCCTCTACACAAGTATTGGTCATGCTTTGCCAGAGCCTCTCAGGAGACAGCTATATCAGGCTCCTGTAAGCAAGCACTTCTTGGCATCCACAATATAAAATTAATTCAAATCAGATGCCTTTCTATACTCAAAGGATAAACAGGCTAAGAAATGAATTAGGGAAATGACACCCTTCACAATAGTCACAAATAATATAAAATACCTTGGTGTGACTCTAAACAAACAAGTGAAAGATCTATACAACAAGAACTTCAAGTTTCTGAAGAAAGAAATCAAAGATCTCAGAAGATGGAGAGATCTCTCATGCTCATGGATTGGCAAGATTAATATAGTAAAAATGGCAATCTTGACAAAAGCAATCTACTGATTCAATGCAATCCCTCTCAAAATTCCAACTCAATTGTTCATAGAGTTAGAAAGAACAATTTTCAAATTCATCTGGAATAACAAAAACCTAGGATAGCAAAAACTATTCTCAACAATAAAAGAACTTTGGGGAGAATCACCATCCATGTTCTCAAGCTGTATTACAGAGCAATAGTGATAAAGACTGCATGGTATTCATACAGAGATGGACAGGTAGAGCAATGGAACAGAATTGAAGACCCAGAAATAAACCCACACACCTATGGTCACTTGATCTTTGACAGGGAGATTTTTTAAAAAAGGTTTAAGTTTAAAACTCGGGTGTAATGGGCATGATTAGAAAGGGGGATCAAGAGTTCACATACATACTTAATTACAGAATGAGTTTGAGGCCAACCTGATCTATATAAGACCCCATCTAAACCAACAACACAAACAAGTTTTAGGACAATTGGAAGTAAAGACAGTTTTCAAAACCCTGAATCATAACACATAATATTTCTGTATGTATCACCATATACCATTTACCACCTCATTTTCTTTTGTTTTTTGTTTTTTTTTTCATGTAGTTTTTCTATATGAAAAGTTTATTAATAATTGTATAAATTGATCAGAAACTATTACTAATTACATATTTTTTCAGACAAATCATAGTGCTTCCAAAGATACAGTATGAAATTTTGATAAATGTTATGACCTAAAATTAAATCACTGTCACACAATGGATTCTTGTCCATTTTTGTTAGCTGAACAGACACAGGACATATTATTGTGCACTGTTCCCCGTTTTCAAAGCTACAAGCTCTCCTTCCTCCTGCATTCCAAATATTTTTGCTAAGTACATTCACAAAGCAACTCACAGTTAATTAGCCAGAGATACAACAGAACATCTTTTCTCGGATGGGCCCAGTAAAATTACATGTTACTGAACACTACTTATGAACTTACTTTGTATGGTGATGTCTGAAACATATAGAATACACTCATAGTACTTACTTAATTCCTTCCAAAATTCTCCTTCGTTTTTGTTTTTTGTTTTTTGTTTTTTTTGTTATTGTACTAATTTTTATTGGATATTTTATTTCTTTACATTTCAAATGTTATCCCCTTTCTTGTTTTCTTCTCTGCACATCCCCTATCCTATCCCCCCTACCCCTGCTTCTATGAGGGTGCTCCCTCACCCCACCCCCCACTCCCACCTCACTGCCCTCGAATTCCCCTACCCTGGGGAATTGATCCTTCACAAGACCAATGGCCTCTCTTCCCATTGATGCCCAACAAGGCCATCCTTTGCTACATATGTAGCTGGAGCCATGTGTCCCTCCATGTGTACTTCTTGGTTGGTTCTTTAGTCCATGAGAGCTCTTGAGGGGCCTGGTTGGTTGATTTAGTAGTTCTTCATGTGAAGTGGCAAACCCCTTCAGATCCTCCAGTCCATTCTCTAACTCTTCCATTGGAGTCCAATGGTTGGTTGTGAGAATCCACATATGACTTCCATAAGTAGACCAAGTTATACAACCACAACGTATCTGCAGAGGGAAAAGGTCAGAGCCATGCAGACCCCTTGATTGTCCATTCTCTCTGAGCCCCTATGAGGCCAGGTTAGTTGAGACTGTGACTTTTCTTGTGGTGCTCTTGACCCCTCTGGCTCCTAAAATCCTTTCTCTCTTTGGCTATGTGTCTCTACCTCTGTTTCCATCCATTGCTTAATGAAGTCTCTTTGATGACAATTGGGCTAAAATTGTCTCCAAATCCTGTGACTATAACAGGATTTGCACATGGTTTTTCCCTTCCCTTTCCTCTATCCAAACTCTCCTGTAACCTAACTTGCTCTTCTAAATTATGGGCTCTTTACAACTCCTATATACCTAACTTACTCTGTTTCAAAGTCATGGACACTTTCACAGTAGTACAGGATCATTATTTTAGAAACACATTTAAAAATATGTATGTATATTTTGCTACTTATATTTATAATCAAATATTAAAATACTTTCTTTTTTTAAATTAGGTATTTATTTAATTTACATTTCAATGCTATCCCAAAAGTCCCCTACAGGCTTCCCGACCCACCCCGACACCCACCCACTCCCATTTCTTGGCCCTGGCATTCCCCTGTACTGAAGTTTGCATGACCAATGGGCCTCTGTTTCCACTGATGGCCGACTAGGCCATCTTCTGATATATATGCAGCTAGAGACATGAGCTCCAGGAGGTACTGGTTAGTTCATATTGTTGTTCCACCTATAGGGTTGCAGATCCCCCCCCCCCCCAGCTCCTTGGGTACTTTCTCTAGCTCAGATGTATAAGTGAGTACATATTGTGTAAGTTCATTTGTGATTGGGTTACCTCACTCAGGATGATGCCCTCCAGGTCCATCCATTTGCCTAGGAATTTCATAAATTCATTCTTTTGAATAGCTGAGTAGTACTATATTGGGTAAATGTACCACATTTTCTGTATCCATTCCTCTGTTGAGGGGCATCTGGGTTCTTTCCAGCTTCTGGCTATTATAAATAAGGCTGCTATGAACATAGTGGAGCATGTGTCCTTCTTACCGGTTGGAACATCTTCTGGATATATGCCCAGGAGAGGTATTTCAGAATCCTCCAGTAGTACTATGTCCAATTTTCTGAGGAACTGCCAGACTGATTTCCAGAGTGGTTGTACAAGCTTGCATTCCCACCAACAATGAAGGAGTATTCTCTTTTTCCACATCCTTGCCACCATCAGCTGTCACCTGAATTTTTGATCTTAGCCATTCTGACTAGTGAGAGGTGAAATCTCAGGGTTGTTTTGATTTGCATTTCCCTGATGATTAAGGATGTTGAACATTTTTTAGGTGCTTCTCAGGCATTCGGTATTCCTCAGGTGAGAATTCTTTCTTTAGCTCTGAGCCCCAATTTTTAATGGGGTTATTTGATTTTTTGGAGTCCACCTTCTTGAGTTCTTTATATATATTGGACATCAATCCCCTATTTGATTTAGGATAGGTAAAGATCCTTTCCCAATCTGTTGGTGGCCTTTTTGTCTTATTAACAGTGTCTTTTGCCTTGCAGAGGCTTTGCAATTTTATGAGGTTCCATTTGTCGATTCTCAATCATAGAGCACAAGCCATTGCTGTTCTATTCCGGAATTTTTGCCCTCTGCCCATATCTTTGAGGCTTTTCCCTACTTTCTCCTCTATAAGTTTCAGTTTCTCTGGTTTTATGTGGAGTTCCTTAATCCACTTAGATTTGACCTTAGTACAAGGAGATAAGTATGGATCGATTCACATTCTTCTACACGATAACAACCAGTTGTGCCAGCACCAATTGTTGAAAATGCTGTCTTTCTTCCACTGGATGGTTTTAGCTCCCTTGCCAAATATCAAGTGACCATAGGTGTGTGGGTTCATTTCTGGGTCTTCAATTCTATTCCATTGGTCTACTTGTCTGTTGCTATATGCTATACTAGTACCATGCAGTTTTTTTTTTTTTTTTTTTTTTTTTTATCACAATTGCTCTGTAGTACAGCTTTAGGTCAGGCATGGTGATTCCACCAGAAGGTTTTTTATCCTTGAGAAGAGTTTTTGCTATCCTAGGTTTTTTGTTATTCCAGTTGAATTTGCAGATTGCCCTTTCTAATTCGTTGAAGAATTGAGTTGGAATTTTGATGGGGGTTGCATTGAATCTGTAGATTGCTTTTTGGCAAGATAGCCATTTTTACTATATTGATCCTGCCAACTCATGAGCATGGAAGATCTTCCCATCTTCTGAGATCATCTTTAATTTCATTCTTCAGAGACTTGAAGTTCTTATCATACAGATCTTCCACTTCCTTAGTTAGAGTCAAGCCAAGGTATTTTATATTATTTGTGACTATTGAGAAGGGTGTTATTTCCCTAATTTCTTTCTCAGCCTGTTTATCCATTGTTTATAGAAAGGCCATTGACATGTTTGAGTTAATTTTATATTCAGCTACTTCACTGAAGCTGTTTATCAGGTTTAAGTGTTCTCTGGTGGAATTTTTAGGCTCATTTATATATACTATCATATCATCTGCAAAGAGTGATATTTTGACTTCTTCCTTTCCAATTTTTATCCCCTTGATCTCCTTTTGTTGTCAAATTTCTCTGGCTAGGACTTCAAGTACAATTTTGAATAGGTAGGGAGAAAATGGGCAGCCTTGTCTAGTCCCTGATTTTAGTGGGATTGCTTCCACCTTCTCACCATTTACTTTGATGTTGGCTACTAGTTTGCTGTAGACTTTTATCATGTTTAGGTATGTGCCTTGAATTCCTGATCTTTCCAAGACTTTTATCATGAATGGGTGTTGGATTTTGTCAAATGCTTTCTCCACATCTAACGAGATGATCATGTGGTTTTTGTCTTTGAGTTTGTTTATATAGTGGATTAGGTTGATTGATTTTCATATATTAACCTATCCCTGCATCCCTGTAATGAAACCTACTTGGTCAGGATAGATGATTGTTTTGATGTGTTCTTGGATTCAGTTAGGGAGAATTTTATTGAGTATTTTTGAATCTATATTCATAAGGGAAATTGGTCTGAAGTTCTCTATCTTTGTTGGGTCTTTCTGTGTTTTAGGTATCAGAGTAATTGTGACTTCATAGAATGAGTTGGGTAGAGTACCTTCTGCTTCTATTTTGTGGAATAGTTTGTGAAGAACTGGAATTAGATCTTCTTTGAAGGTCTGATAGAACTCTGCACTAAACCCATCTGGTCCTGGGCTTTTTTTGGCTGGGAGACTATTAATAACTGCTTCTATTTCTTTAGGGGATATGGGACTGTTTAGAAGGTCAACGTGATCCTGATTCAACTTTGGTACCTGGTATCTGTTAGAAATTTGTCCATTTCTTCCAGGTTTTCCAGTTTTGTTGAGTATAGCCTTTTGTAGAAGGATTTGATGGTGTTTTGGATTTCTTCAGGATCTGTTGTTATGTCTCCCTTTTCATTTCTCATTTTGTTAATTAGGATGCTGTCCCTGTGCCCTCTAGTGAGTGTGGCTAAGGGTTTATCTATCTTGTTGATTTTCTCAAAGAACCAGCTCCTCATTTGGTTGATTCTTTGAATAGTTCTTCTTGTTTCCACTTGGTTGATTTTACCCCTGAGTTTGATTATTTCCTGCAGTCTACTCCTCTTGGGTGGATTTGCTTCCTTTTGTTCTAGAGGTTTTAGGTGTGTTGTCAAGATGCTAGTATGTGCTCTCTGTAGTTTCTTTTTGGAGGCACTCAGTGCTATGAGTTTTCCTCTTAGAAAAGCTTTCATTGTGTCCCATTAGATTTGGTATGTTGTGGCTTCATTTTCATTAAACTCTAAAAAGTCCTTAACTTCTTTCTTTATTCCTTTCTTGTCCAAGGTATCATTGAGAAGAGTTTTGTTCAGTTTCTACGTGAATGTTGGCTTTCTATTTATTTTGTTATTAAAGATCAGCCTTAGTCCATGGTGATCTGATAGGATGCATGGGACAATTTCAATATTTTTGTATTTGTTGAGGCTTGTTTTGTGACCAATTATATGGTCACTTTTGGAGAAGGTACTATGAGGTGCTGAGAAGAAGGTACATCCTTTTGTTTCAGGATAAAATGTTCTGTAAATATCTTTTAGATCCATTTGTTTCATAACTTCTGTTAGTTTCACTGTGTCCTGTTTAGTTTCTGTTTCCATGATCTGTCATTTGATGAAAGTGGTATGTTGAAGTCTCCCTCTATTATTGTGTGAGGTGCAATGTGTGCTTTGTGCTTTACTAAAGCTTCTTTAATGAATGTGGCTGCCCTTGCATTTGGAGCATAGATATTCAGAATCGAGAGTTCCTCTTGGAAGATTTTACCTTTGATGAGTATGAAGTGTCCCTCCTTGTCTTTTTGGATGATTTTGGGTTGGAAGTCGATTTTATTAGATATTAGAATGGTACTCCAGCTTGTTCCTTCAGACCATTTGCTTGGAAAAATTTTTTCCATCCTTTCATTCTGAATTTGTGTTTGTCTTTTTCCCCGAGATGGGTTTCCTGTAAGCAGCAAAATGTTGGGTCCTGTTTGTGTAGCCAGTCTGTTAGTCTATGTCTTTTTATTGGAGAGTTGAGTCCATTGATATTAAGAGATATTAAGGAAAAGTAATTGTTGCTTCCTATTTTTTTTGTTGTTAAAGTTGGCATTCTGTTCTTGTGGCTGTCTTCTTTTTGGTTTGTTGAGGGATTACTTTCTTGCTTTTTCTAGGGTGAGGTTCCTGTCCTTGTATTGGTTTTTTTCTGTTATTATCCTTTGAATGGCTGGATTCGTGGAAAGATAATGCATGAATTTGGTTTTGTCATGGAATACTTTGGTTTCTCCATCTATGGTAATTGAAAGTTTGGCTGGGTATAGTAGGCTGGGCTTGCATTTGTGTTCTCTTAGTGTCTGTATAACATCTGTCCAGGATCTTCTGGCTTTCATAGTCGCTGGTGAAAAATCTGGTGTAATTCTGATTGGCCTGCCTTTATATGCTACTTGACCTTTTTCCCTTACTGCTTTTAATAGTATATCTTTATTTAGTGCACTTGTTGTTCTGATTATTATGTGTAGGGAGGAATTTCTTTTCTGGTCCAGTCTATTTGGAGTTCTGTAGGCTTCTTGTATGTTCATGGGCATCTCTTTCTTTAGGTTTGGGAAGTTTTATTCTATAATTTTGTTGAAGATACATGCTGGCCCTTTAAGTTGAAAATCTTCAGTCTCATCTACTCCTATTACCTATAGGTTTGGTATTCTCATTGTGTCCTGGATTTCCTGGGTGTTTTGAGTTAGGATCTTTTTGCATTTTGCATTTTCTTTGATTGTTGTGCTGATGTTCTGTATGGAATCTTCTGTACCCGAGATTCTCTCTTTCATCTCTTGTATTCTGTTGTTGATGCTCACATCTATGGTTCCAGATTTCTTTCCTAGGGTTTCTATCTCCAGCGTTGTCTCACTTTGGATTTTCTTTATTGTGTCTACTTCTGTTTTTAGGTCTAGTATGGTTTGGTTCATTTCCATCATCTGTTTGGATGTGTTTTCCTGTTTTTCTTTAAGGACTTGTAACTCTCTAGCAGTGTTCTCCTGTATTTCTTTAAGTGAGTTATTAAAGTCCTTCTTGATGTCCTCTACCATCATCATGAGATATGGTTTTAAATCTGGGTCTACCTTTTTGGGTGTGTTGGGGTGCCCAGGACTGGGCAAGGTGTGAGTGCTGCGTTCTGATGATGGTGAGTGGTCTTGGTTTCTGTTAGTAAGATTCTTACATTTGCCTTTCACCATCTGGTAATCTCTGGAGTTAGTTGTTATAGTTGTCTCTGGTTAGAGATTGTTCCTCTAGTGATTCTGTTAGTCTCTATCAGCAGACCTGGGAGACTAGATCTCTTCTGAGTTTCAGTGGTCAGAGCACTCTCTGCAGGCAGGCTCTCCTCTTTCAGGTAAGGTGTACAATATCTGGTGTTCAGACTTTCCTTCTGGCAGAATATGAAGGCCCAAAACAGGACCTGTCCCAGAAGCTGTTAGCTTCTGTAGTCCATACTTGCACCTGTGCAGACTAGTCTCAGAGGGATTCAGGGACCAAGATGGCTCCCTCAGGTACTCAGGCAAAGCCCTCCCGGGCAGGGTGTACACCTCTCCTCTGGCAGGGAAAGTGCCCGGATGTCTGGAGCCTGAAACAGGGACTGTCTCAGAAGCTCTGTGGCTCCTGCCTGTTCTAGAAGCTGTTAGCTTCTGTAGTCCACACACTCACCTGTGCAGACTTGTCTCAGTGGAATCCGGGAACCAAGATGTCTCCCTTAGATGCTCTGGCAACTTATGTTTTTTTTTCTTTTTTTTTTAGTTCAAATATTGATTGTATTTTTACATAAGTGAAAATATACCCCATCATACCAAAAGACAGTGGGTCTTGTGTTTTATCTTAAGAACTCTTAATTTTTTTTTAAGTTCTCCTCATCAAATTAGTCACCTTTGTTCCCTTACAGAGTTTTATTTCTACTTTAATTCCTGTAAGGGAGTTCACACAACCATTGAGTGCAGAATACCAGACTTATTGAAAATTTTGCTCCAATTGAATCTATTGGTAGGAAATGTTACTTTAATAAGCAGAAATTCTGACACTATTGAACTAACTTTGTTTGTTTTTCTTTTGAGTCAGGGGCTTATGTAGCCCTAACTGGCCTCAGTGCTGTTCATTGAGAACTCAATAACCTCACAAGCTGAAAACATTTGACAATTAGTGTTTCAAGAAGGTACTTGTTCATATTTCTTCTGAACTTTGACACATCAATACATTATTCATGGTATACCTATAAGGATTATAAAGTATATATGGAAGGATATGACCTCAAAGCATATTGCTTTGAAGGAGATAATGTTTCCACTCTGCTAGAATTTGTAAGGAGAGCGAGAGATCTACAGATAGACAATAAAACAGCAAAGAAATAATGCCCGATTTTGTAAATTGTTATAAAATAAATAGTATTGGAAGACATGAGAAGTGCTCTCTTGATGCTACTCTGGAGACGATTGTTTCCTTACAAAGGTGACATGTGAGCTTAAACATGACAGACATAAAAAGAAACTTTTAGGCAGAGAATGCCCAGTGGATTGCAGAAGGATTAACAAGAATCAAGGTTCTGGAGTGGAAAAGAGCTTGATTTTGAACAGAAAGGGAACAGGCAGATGAAATAAGAAAACAAAGACCAGCTAGTATATGGATTAGCTGGTCATGAGGATTTTTCATTTTATGTTAGTGACCAACTTCAAACAGGAAAATGATCCACTGAATTTACCTTTATGATAATATTTGTAATATATCTTTGGAAGGATTAAGCATAAAATATCTATTTATCTTGTTTTGAAATAAGTGAGTGCTCAAAAATATTAGTTTTTTGTTTGAAAAATAATTATGTTTCCTTGTTGCATTAAGAATGGATTAGAAAGAAGGCAGTGAGCAAGCAAAGATTCATTGCCTGATAGAATTTTTGAGAAAATCAATAGAAGTAGGATTACCAGAGTGATAGAAAAGGACAAACTACATATAGAATAAAGGCACTGGTTTTTAAGAATATTTGAAATCTAAATTCAGTTTGCATTTTATTCAATACAAAGATGACAAGACATCATTTGTAAAGTTAAATAATTTTTAGAACAGTCAATGTATACAACTATTCCTTTAAAATTCATATTGTTTTATAGGAATTTTAAATACATGTGACACCGGAGCTGCGGCTATTTATATATAATGTTAAATTTACTTTATGGGCAAGATGTGTGATTACATTGTAAGGACTTTCGATGATGTTTAGGAAAGATAATGGAATTAAGCCCATATTTTATAGTTCAGAGTAAGAATCACATATATTTGAAAATTGAACTTTAAAGAGAGGGAATTAAAGGAGCATTAAAAAAGAAATAAACCTACTGGAAAACAGGAATGGGGGAGCCACTGAGATATTTTCCTAGTAACACAAAGTGTATTGCTATAATTCATGGTGACTCCTACTGGTAATTTTTACAAATAAAATCATAGATTCACCAATATATTAAAAGCAGCTGCATTTCTTTTAAAGAAAGATAAAGGCACCAAGTATAAGCTGATGATAAAATATTGATGCTGATTTGTTACTGCTAAATCCTTATGAGTCATAAAAATGAAAGAAAACACCAGTAAGAGGAAAATGCATCAAGAGTATTAGACCTATGAATGATAATTTAATGGTTGATAGATACAATTATTCTGCCCAAAGCCACCATCTTCAACTCGTGATTGGGGAGTATGACATAATATTAATTTGGTTTCAAATATTGCCTATGATTTGAGAGTCCTGGAATCTTAATAATATTTTCCCATTATATCCTTATTATGAGTTAGACAGCCAATTCTCAATCTCCAAGAACCCCTTGAGATTTTTGAGAAAAACATCTCAAAAAGTAAATAAATATGAGTTTATTTTTCTCTATCACTGGTTTGTTAAACGCCTACACTAATTAGAAGTATCATTTATCTGTTCTTGTAGAGGAAATAAGATATTCTAATTTGTTAGGGAAAAACATTTCATTTCTGACTATTAACAGAAAAACACGAACACAATTAATTTTAATTTTTCTAAAGTTACTAATAATCCAGATTGGGATAACTTTTTCTTTTTTCTACTTTTTGATTTATGAAAAGTTTTTAAACATTTATGTTATTTTCTATACTACTGGAATAAGAGGAATTTAAACTTAGAAAACTGGCTGTGAATAGAAGTCGAATATAATAGACACCACCACTACATATAGATTTTCTTGGTTGAATGAGTTCAGATTTCATAACTGAGTTTGTAACTGGGCACTTTGCCCATTGCCTAAGGGGACAATTGCCCTCAGCTCACTCTTCTCAGTTGTCATGTTGGGGAACTTTGTTTAGTGATTTCGCATCATTAAACTTGGCTTCAGCAATTTGCTGTAATCTTTAATAAAAAAGAAATTTTAATGTGGATTAATCTTCATATGAGTATAATTTCTTCAAGACTAATATCCATAAATACAAGATGATTTCACTTTATATTCAATATTAGAATGGGATAGCAGCATGGATTAAAATTCACTTAAAAAGAATTCTTTTAATAAAAACAAAACAATACTCCTTTGTGTTCCAGTATAAGAGCCTCAAGCATATGAATATTAGATAAATACCTGTGATAACATAACTTGAATTTGTTATAAAATTATGTTGTTTGAATTTTCTGTTACTTTCATTGTTATTAAATGTATTAATTATAAATCAAGCACATATATGTTGATGATTTCTAATAAAAAAATCATTTGATCACTGAAGAATGAATGCATATAAAACTTGTACAGGCAGGCTGAGGAAATGATTCAATTTGTAAAATGACTTGTGGAAGACCTTAGTTCAGATTTTGAGAACACACATAAATGTGGATATAATAGCACATTTTTATTCACAATTCTCCTATAGGAAGATGTGAAGCAGAGAGATGAGAAATGCCTGGAATGCTCATGGGTCAACTATTCTGGAGTGTTCAATAGAAGAAACACTGTCTGAAGGAAGGCAGAAGATAAGGACTAACACCCAAGGTTTCAAAACTTTCAACCAGAGTCCTCAGAGCTCCCAAGGATTAAATCACCAACCAAAGTACACATGGAGGGCCCCATAGCTCCAGCCACAGATAGACTTGTCAGGCATCAATGTGAAGGCTCGATAGGGGAATGCTAGGGCAATGAGGTGTGAGTGGGTGAGTGGGTAGGGGAACACCCTCATAGAAGCGCGGGAGAGGGGATGGGATAGGGGGCTTGCAGAGGGGAAACCGGTAAGGGGGATAACATTTGAAATGTAAATTAATAAAAAACAATTAAAAACAAACAAACAAACAAACAAAAACCTTCACATACATGCTGTGACATAGTGAGACTGTACCTAAGCATGCTGGTGAACAAACACAATGAAGCCTAAATTCTCACTTCAAAGAGATGGTATTAATGCGATTTTATTACTTTGATTAATAGTATCTTATTGTCTGCATCCTCTATTTTTATCACTGAATATCATATTATGTTGGGAACCTGTATTATATGTATTGTTTCTGCATATATTCTCATACTAGAAAAAACAAGAGTCTGGCATAATTTTCCATTGAAATACCCCAAGTGTCAAGAAAAGTTGCCCAGAATATAGTAAGCACTTACGGAATCTTTGTAAAATCATGGAATATTCTTTATTTCCAAATGAATAATGTAGCATTACTTCACAAAATAGTTTGTACATACATAAGCAACCATACACACAAAATTTAAATAGGCAAACACTTAAATTTTATTTTAAGTTTTATCTTGAGTTTTGTTTTAAGGTTAACATCAAAAAGTATTGCCAATGCCTTGATAATTCAGCCTTCTTACTAAGTAATCATTTATGACATACTTGGTACTAGCCAGTGAGACCCTTTGAGAGCTTACATTATAAAAAGTACACAATATAAGGATGCTGCCCTTGTTAGACAATCCTCACAAACTACAGAAATAGAATCACATGTGGTAACTAAAAAGATATAATTATACTGAAAAGCATAATAAAAGACTTTGAACAGATGGAAAAAATCTGATTTCCCCATCCCAGCACCAAATGTCACAAACACCTATGCAAGGTCTTAATGGTAAAGAAACGGATGGATGCTTTGCTTCCATCTGTCTAACACTCAAGATCTTCTGTAATGTAAAAGTTGTCTCAAGGTTTTCTTCCATCCTGTAATTATCCACTCTTCCTTTGATGGTTAATGCAGAACTGCTTAATAATTCCTTAATGTGGTACTTCTAAGGGTAATAGCTTTGTCTAATGAGAATTAAAATAAAAACTCATG
The DNA here is from genome assembly GCF_000001635.26 of Mus musculus. Taxonomy (NCBI): domain Eukaryota; kingdom Metazoa; phylum Chordata; class Mammalia; order Rodentia; family Muridae; genus Mus; species Mus musculus. Next base: position 86,920,487 of record NC_000086.7, read on the forward strand.
AATGACACATAACTATCAAATACCTTCCCATTAGTTCAACCAGTAAGAAACATGTCTATAGTGTGACAAAATTTCTGTAATTATCTATAATTTAGAAGGGGTTTAAAGGAGCTTTAAATTATATAGAGTTCAGGAATTGGGCACTATGCTTTATATTTTATTATATGCATTTCCATACTCATTCAGTTTACTCTGAGTATTGAGGGATCAACATCCTCCAGCTTCTAGTATACATAGTCCCACATTGCCCATGATTTTCTTTCTATTCCATTCTTCATATTGTCATTGGATTTTGCTAAGCACAGGAAAAAAAAAACTCAAATGGCTAAGAAGCACCTAAAAAAATATTCAAAGTCCTTAGTGATCAGAGAAATACAAACCAAAACAACCCTGAGATTCCACCTTACACCAGTCAGAATGGCTAAGATCAAAACCTCATGATGTCTAGGATGTGAAGAATGAGGAACACTCCTCCATTGCTGGTGGGATTGCAAACTGGTACTACCACTCTGGAAATAAATCTGTAAGTTCATCAGAAAATTGGAAATAGATCTACCTGAAGACCCAACTATACCACTCTTGGACATATTCCCAAAAGATGCCCCACCACACCACAGGGGCACATCTTCTTCTATGTTCATAGTGGCCTTAATTGTGATAGCCAGAAGCTGAAAACTACCCAGATATCCCACAATAGACTAGTGGTTATAGAAAAAGTAGTTTATTTCTACAATGGAATATTACCCAGCTATTAAGAAGGAGGACATCCTGGGTTTTGCAGGCAAATGGACAGAACTAGAAAATATCATGCTGAGTGAGGTAACTCAGACCCAAAATGACATGTATGGTATATACTTAGTAATAAGTGGATATTAGACAAAATAGTACGGAACACCCAAAATACAGTCCACAGAATTCAAAAAGATCAACAAGCTAAAGAGCCCAAGTGAAGACACCCCACTCCCACCTGGGAGGGAGTAGAAAGCAATCACAAGGGGGAAGGAAGGGAGGGACCTGGGTGGTAAAGAAAATGGTGGTTAGGGTGGGGGAAAGAGGGGAACATGATCTGGTATTGGGTTGGGGAAAGGGACTGAAGTCCTGAGGACCAGCCGAAAGAATGGGAATAGGCAACCTCGGGAGGTAAGATGTTGGGGGGAACCCTCCACAATGTACCAGAGACCTGGGAGATAAGAGACTCTCAGGACTCAAAGGGAGAGACATTAGAAAAAATGCCTTACAGTGGGGAGAAGGAACTTGTAGAGCCTACCTCTAGCAGAAAGATGGGACATCAAGTGAGGGATGGGGTTGCCATCTCACAGTCACATCTATGACCCATGATTGTTCCTGTCTGAAAGAACTGCAGGGATGGAAATGCAGAGAAACCTGAGGAAAAGAAGGTCCAGTGACAGACCCAAAGTGGGATCCAGCCCAAGGGGAGGCCCCAAGGCCTGAAACTATTACTGAGGCTATAGAGAGCTCACAAAAAACGGACCTAGCATGACTGCCTTCCAAAAGACCAAACAAGCAGCTGAAAGAGTCAGATGCAGATAATTGCACCTAGACAATGGACAGAAGCTACTGAGCCCCATGGTTGAACTGGGGGAAAAGCTGGAAGAAGCTGAGGAGGAGGGCGACCCTTTAGGAGGACAACAGTCTCAATTAACCTTGACCCCCCAAGACCTCTCAGACTGGGTCACCAAGCAGGCAACATACACCAGCTGATATGAGGCTCCCACAGTACAGCAGAGTACTGCTCGGTATGAGTTTAGTCAGAGAAGATGCACCTAACCCTCAAGAGACTGAAGGCCCCAGGGTGGGGTGGGGGTGGAGTGGTGTGGAAATTATCTTGGAGACAGGGGGTGGGGAGAAGGTATGGGATGGGGAAGAGTCAGAAGGTGGACTGGGAGGGGAATAACATCTGGAGTGTTAAAAAAAAGAATCAATAAATTTTGAAGAAAAGAAAGAAAGAAGAGAGTGAAAGAAGAGAGAGAGAGGGAGAGAGAGAGAGAGAGAGAGAGAGAGAGAGAGAGAGAGAGAGAGAGAGAGAGAGAGAGAGAGAGATTAATTGCTGGTCTAAACAGTACTTTCTTCACTTTCTCATTTGGGTGAATGATTAGCCCTAGAATAATATAAAACTAAATTCTCCTCATTCAGATGTTATAATTTATAGTATTTTTGTAGGATACAATGTGCTACATATTTCTAGTACCTCAGGAAGATTTCCCTCTAACCAAGAAATTACCACTGAAGAGTTTGACTAAAGCTCTCTCTGTCTTCATGTTAATGCCTACACACTCATTTATGTCTGTTTTTTTTTTTGTATAACAATGAGTTGAGAGTCATTTTTTTATTAGATATTTTCTTTACTTACATTTCAAATGTTATCCGCTTTCCTGGTTTCTCCTCCAAAACCCCCTATGCCATCTCCCCTCCCCCTGTTCACCAATCCACCCACTTTGCTATGTGGTCCTGGCATTCTCCTACACTGGGGCATTGATTCTTCACAGGACCAAGGGCCTCTCCTCCCATTAACGACTGACAAGGCCATCCTCTGCTACATATGTGGCTGGAGCCATAGGTCCCTTCATGTGCACTCTTTGGTTGGTGGTTTAGTCCTTGGGAGCTCTGGGGTACTGGTTGGTTCATATTGTTGTTCCTCCTATGTGGCTGCAAACCTCTTCAGCTCCTTCAGTCCTTTCTCTAGCTCCTTAATTTGGGACCTTGTGCTCAGTCTAGTGATTGGTTGTGAGCATTGACCTCTGTATGTGTCAGGCAAGAACTTGTTGGCATCCACAATAGAGTCTGGGTTTGGTAACCATATATGGGATAGATCCCCAGGTGGGGCAGTCTCTGGATGGCCATTCCTTTAGTCTCTGCTCCACACTTTGTCTCTGTATCTTCTTCCATGGGTATTTTGTTCCCTCTTCTAAGAAAAACCAAAGATTCCACAGTTTGGTCTTCCTTCTTCTTGAGCTTCACGTGGTCTGTGGATTGTATCGTGGGTTTTCTGAGCTTCTAGGCTAAAATCAACTTACCAGTGAGTGCATACATATAAGTGTACTACCCTTTTATTGCTTTTCATCACTGAGATTTTCTATGTACATGCTGATGCATATTTTGTTCATTTCCACTGTGAGATATTATGAATATAGCTGTTAAGAATATCTGTGAACAAGCATTTCATTGTGTACCATGGGTAGATATGCTTAGGATTTGTTTTGTAAGATGCTATACCATTTACTCTATGATTTTATTGAATGACTTCCCTGTATCTTATTGACAACATCTAAAGGTTCTTGAGCCATATCCTTATAATACTTGATATGCTTAATCTTTAAATTTTCAGTAATTAAAACAGCTGTGCAATAATATCACATTGGGAAATTAATCTACCTGATCCAGCTAATGAACAATGCATACATTTATTATCTGTTCTTATAACTTCATTTGGGAAGTATCTGCTTTCATAATGAATATATTTTCATTGACAGTTCACTATAATGATTTGAAAAATGGCTGAAATCTCTAGTAACAGCACATCTACCCAGGAATTTTGGCTTGCATGAACTGATTAGTTCATTGAGTTGAAATCTACTGACATTCATACCATTATGCAATTTAATGCAGGAATTTACAATTTTATATATAGACATATCTTGTTAGTTTGCCAAAAGAAACAATGATAGTCTGACTAGTACAGCCTATTAATGTCTGTGATAATCAACTAATTCCATTCTTTTAACTTAAAACTATGAGCCATATTAGAATATTTATTCTCCATAAAATGAATATAATCTCAAATTGGCAGAATAAGAGTTTCCCACAAATATGAAAGGAGATAGAGATGGCTCATTTGTCTATAAAATATATGATAAATATAATTCATGTATGGAAGTTAGCTAACTTAAATAAAATGCTTGTTTGCAACCATACTCCTTGACTGAAAATCCTACTGAACTTTTTTTCCCTTAAGATTATGAGGAAGTTTGGGAACTAAAAGTGGTTCTATTTTAATGATCTAAATCTAATTTTTAATTCCAAAATTGATAAGTAAAGCAGCCACTTTTCATATTTCACACTCATACTTATCTATATAGTTCTAGAGCACAATTTTATTTTTTGTTTAATCCCTGAATTAAAAATGGTGTAGAACATACAGAATATGACTTCATTTGAAATGCATGCTATTTGCCTGTCTGTGACTTGTATCTTAGAAAGGCAGCTTGTTATGCTTGGTATATTGCACTAGGATCCTACACTAGAGGAAGTAGAGTCAGGTATGGAAAAATTGAATGGCCAAAGTATGCTATGTCAGTGATGACATGTTTAATAGGACAAATACATGCAGAACTTAATCATGGAAAAGGGGACTTAGAAATGTAAATCACGAATGAAAAAGGTGCATAGTAACAGTGCAATAAATAAATATAATCAATGTGAACATTTAAAAGTCTATGTTAAGTACCAGTGGCTATATTGAACTTATATCTACTTGGAAGATGCATTTTGGGGGATTTTACTTCAATAAAGTCCAACATGATATTCATAACTTGGGAGGGGCCCAAATGCCCTTCAAAGAAATAGGTTTCTATTATTTAGAGTAATGGTAGCCTTCATTTGTGCTCTGTACACAGCCATTCTACACAGACAATGTGTTCACCAGTATGGCAAGAGCATGAATTTAAAATAACAAAGAAGAAATACACATTTAAACTGTGTGTCATCTTATATCAAATCAGTTTTAGTGTCTGTTTTACTTTCAGCAATATCCCCAAGATGTGTGACAACATGAGGTCATACACATTTCTAAAATGTGACTTCTAATGCTAAAACCCACAGTGATAGCAATAATAATAATGAATTCCAAAGAATGTCTGGTAAAGATAACCAATTATTATTTATGTGGAAGAATGTTTTGTTAGAGAATTTCCACATTTCTCAGGGAACTCTTTCCATGCTGCAGAAAATACTTCCTGACCCAGACATGATTTCTTCACAATTTTTGCAGCCTAGCTCCTTCTGATAACCTATACACACATGGGGCAATATGCATATATATACTTTTCTGATTTCTCCAATTGTCCATTGTAATTTCTCCGTCTGCACATTACCAGTCCTTAAAGCCTTCCACAGACTTGCCAGCTTCTCATATTCTTTCTGATAATCAAAGCCAGGTGCTGTAGGCAGGGCTCTTCACACCCTTGCCTAAAAACATTGACTTCTTTCTACTATAGAAAACGAAACACCTTAGTTCTTTGAGAAAGAATATCCTTAAACATCATATATAAGACCCATTTACATGCCTTCCATGTCTCCCTTCACTATCCTTTTTTTCTGACAATAAGCTTCATTGGAAAGTGTCATAGATATAAAAAAAATTCTTATACATATTTAGGCAGTTCTGTATGTTATTTCTCCATAGAAATTATTTTTAAATAATGTTTTCATTTATTTTTTGAAAATAACACACAAATTACTTGGATTATATTTATTCCTTTCCCATAAAATTTTTTCTTCTAAATGTACTATGTTAAGTAAAATTTTACTCCCCTTTTCCCCCTAAGAATTATCAGTTAGCTCAAGGTCCACTTCTTCTTCTGGGACTTAGGTGTTTTGTTTTGTTTTGTTTCGTTTCGTTTCGTTTCGTTTCGTTTCGTTTCGTTTTGTTTTGTTTGAGGGGGCGTTGAGACAGGCTTTCTCTATGTAGTCCTGGCTGTCCTGGAACTCAGAAATTCCTCTGCCTCTGCTTCCCAAGTACTGGGATTAAAGGTGTGTGCCACCACGCCCGGCTTAATTTAGGTATCATAATGTTCAGCTTTTTAGGTTTGCTTTTGTTTGTTTTGTTTTTGTTTTGTTTTGTTTTGTTTTGTTTTTCTTGAAACAGTCTTTCCCTATGTGGTCCTGGGTGTTCTGGAACTGGTTCTGCATATTTTTCTTTGTGTCTTACTCTCATACCTGTATAGCATGCAACTTTACTTTGTCTATTGAAAACTTAACATATACCATGGTCTCCTCACCTCTCCTCTCCTCTCTTCAGTCCCTCCACATCTTCTTCTCTCCCTTACTCTCATCTCTTCCCTCATCTCCTTCCCTCTCTGCCTCTGTCTCTATGGCTTTGTGTTGCTGTGTCTGTCTCTCTCTGTGTGTCTCTCTCTCCTCTTTCTTTATAACTCCACCTGTCTCCCACAATATGCTCCTCAACTTATAATGGAGTTAAGCACCTTAATGAAAGAATGATAAATTGAAAATACTATGAGTTCAAACTCCATGAAATACACCTATCCTACTGACTACCATAGTATGGAAGCAGTATACTGTGTAGAGTTTTGTTTCCTTTTAGGATCGCAAGCATGGCTGCAGGACTTCCAATGCTTCCTGCTATAATTTGGCACCAGGAAAGATGATCACATTGCATGTCACCAACTCACATAAATGAGAAAACTCTACTATTAATATTGATTTTGTGCACAGTACCATAATGTTGAAACCATGAGTCAGAAATAACTCATGTGAGTATTTTCACAAAGATAAATAACAGAGCAATGAAAGGACAATATGGTTTATTCAGCTCAGTGTGGGTTTTCAATCAACCAGAGAATCAGTGCGTTATTCAAATTTCAGGAGTATCATTTCAACATTTAATGTCAGTAGGTGCCAGAACAACTGTGGCCAAGAAAGAAGCACGCTTGCCTGGATCGCAGATAATGGTGAGAGGGCAGTAAACATTCATTTGTAGCAGAAAGTGAGCTCCAGTTTTCTACATCTTCAAGTTTAAAGAAAGTGGATGCTTATAAATATTCTGTCAATTTTAAATATAAGCATTCAATTAGCAGACTATAAGAAACACCATATATTGCAAACAAAATTACTTACAGTTAATAAACATTAGTAACTGTCAGTCTTGAACTGATTTTAATGGATGCTAAAACATCTCAAAATTAGTGAATTTTCAAGGTTTTTGAGTCACTTTGAGAAAAGAAATGAGCTTTACTAGGATACTATATTGATTAGGTTATTATACAGCTATTGAATTTTAAAGTGCAGTTGGAAGAGGTCGTGAAAGTAGTTTTAGAAGTTCTCCATTCCACACTCAGGAGTTACAAACATTTCAAGTGTAAGATCTCTCTTTGGGGGGGGGCTTTAGAAATGGGCCATGAGTAGAGTGTTTAGTAAGCAAGCATATGGACTGACTTCTGATCCCCAGCACCCATGTGGAAATTGAGGCATAAAGGCACATGTCTATAACTCTAGTACTATGGTAGTAGAGACAGGAGGTTGCTTGGGCTTGCTGTCCATCCTGCCTTGCTAAATTCAAGAAGCAATAACAACAAACAAAATAACCAGTTGTTTTCAGGGACAATGTTCATCCAGTCAGGTGTAAGGAAAGATTGCCCCTTCTATAAATCAGTGACTGCCTTTCCCTATATAGGTGCTCATTCATAATGATTTAAAGCCTTTTTTACAATTCCATCCTCATTCCTTAATAACAAGATATTCTCTTTCTGTAGTTTGATTTTGTTGACATATTAGAAAAAAAGCAACCACATTAAACTAAAACCTAATTATGGTTTCTGATTTTATGTGTCATTATATGTATTTCTTTTAAAAATGATTCTGTTCTTTAAAAAGAGTGGTTAGCTCAAACTTTAGTAGTTAGGAATATGATTTCCAGGTAAATAAACACCTAGGGATGACATCTGCTTGGCTTTCTTCAAAGATTTTAGGGATGCAAACTACACTAATCTGTGTTCCATACATGTAAATGCTGGGTAGTATATTTAATCACCTCCCTCTCTTGGAAGATTGCACAACATCCTCTTTACAAAAGATGGAGCAGAAAACCTAACTGATCAAAATTCAGAACCGCAGAGCCAAGTTAAAACTGATCCATTTACAACACAAGTCCTGTACCTAAGCTCAGCATTCATTGTGTGAAAGGGGGCAGAATGAATGCAAGAGTCAGAGGAACAGGGTTTGCTATGAGACTGTGTCGCCTAGAAATATCAGAGAAGCTACACAATGATGTCTCATCAACATGGCTGCCAAAACATGACCTCAGCAAGGATGGCAAAAATAGGTATGCTAATGTGGAAGGGGAAGAAGCTAAAGAGGCCTTAGCCCTACAAAAAAGAACTACAGGCAACTAAGGAGAGCAGGAGAAATAGTTTTCTACAGAGAGGAGCTCATCGATTGATTACCCTATACAAAATCGTCAGCCCTGAAAATACATACATACAAGTAACATTATATGAACTGAGTATGTTGTATTTATATATATTTAGAAACATACAAATGTACACATATTTGAAAACAAGTTATGAAAACACCACAAATTTTAAAGAGAGCAAGATACATGGGAAAGGTTTGAGGGATAAAAGAGAAAAAAGAAAATAATGTAAATATATTATATTTTAAAGTATTTAATAAAATGTATAGGTATTAGAAAATTCATCAGCTATTATGACTTCTTTGAAAATATTCAGTTTAATATCCTGAGCACAATATGGATTATTAAATTTGCTTTTTGTTAAAATGCCAACATCTGTTGTCAGATTGAAAAAGAAAATATTTTTTGTGAATCTATAGTAATTCATCAATCATAATCACTATGGAAACACATAGCATCAAAGAAAGTCAAAGCTTCATGTGATATTAAAATAATACTTTAAAATATATTGTTATTTAAAATACTGACATCATAGTTTAAGATATGAAAAGCATATGAGGAAACACTTTGTAATCTATGAGACAATATTCAAGAGATATTATCAGTAATAATAGTGCAGAATCTTTAATTTTCTAAGCCTAATTTATAAATTATATTTCTTGTTTATACTATGTGCACCCACATCATAACAACTTACTTTTACAACTTGTGAAGAGATTCCATTTATTAATCTCATGAAATTAATACAATTTAAGGTCTCGATGGTAAGACAGATGATAACTGATGATAAATGGCTCCTCAGAAAATATTGTAACTTCCTTCTGAAACTCAGTAGGCTCCTTGGAGTCCCTATGGATATATGTGACTTTTCATTTGGTGACAGAATCTGATTAACTTTTTAGATCAATTGAGTGTTTAAAGTTTGATAAAGCTATGAATAAGATAGTGTCTAAGTAATGTCTATAATATAATTATCTTTTATTTTATAATGTACATGTGAAAAATTATTTTGTTTTGCCTACATTTGGAAACATGTGGGAATGAGAGATGGCTCAGTTTAACATAAATGAACTACTCTTTTAGCAGACTTGAGTTCAACTCCTAGAACCTACACAGGGCAGCTCACAACGACCCAGAACTCCAGATCCAAGGTCATCCAAAGACTTTGGTCTTGGTTGGCATCAGCAATCATGTGCACATATGTACAAAGACACTCACATCTATATGTATAACTTAGATAGTAAATATGAAAAATGAATCTGTGACATTCATATTCATAAACACACATGTACACAATAAAATAGAAGATAATTTTGATGAAATTTGAATTGTTATATAATGAAACAGTTGAAGGCTTTTTATACAGGAGTAGAAGTGCTTCATGTAGATTTTTAAAAATTAGGAAGCAAACTCAACTATAAAGAAATTATCTTAATCAATGAAATGATACTATTGGGTTTTTGCATTTTTTGTTGTGTTCTTTTTCTAATTTTTAATTTTGGAATAAAATCAAAGTGTCTGTAAAGGAATAACCAGAGTCAGTCATTCATTGGACTTTTTCATTATCAAATCTACAGAATTGCCCAGCATAATTTTCATTGGTTAAGGAACATAATGTTACTGAAGGAATGACCATCCAGAGACTGGCCCACCTGGCCACAAACCCAGACACTCTTGCATATGTCAGCAAGATTTTGCAGACAGGAGCCAGATAGAGCTGTTTCTTGTGAGGATCTATCAGTGTCTGGCAAATACAAAGTGGATGCTCATAGTCATCTATTGGATGGAACACAAGGCCTTTAGTGAAGGAGCTAGAGAAAATACACAAGGAGCTGAAGGGGTCTGCAACCCTATAGGAGGAACAACAATATGAACTAATCACTATCCCCAGAGATCCCTGGGACCAAACTACCAATCAGAGAAAACACATGGTGGGACCTGTGTCTCTAGCTGCATATGTAGCAGAGAATGGCCTAGTTGGTCATCAATGGGAGAAGAAGCCCTTGGTCTTGGGAAAGTTCTATGCCCCAGTACAGGGGACTACTAGGGCCAGGAAGCAGGAATGGGTGGGTTGGGGAGCAGGGTGAGGGGAGAGGGGAATAGAGGATTTTCAGAGAGGGAACTAGGAAAGGGGATAACATTTGAAATGTAAATAAAGAAAATATCTAATTCAAAAATAGTAAATAAATAAATAAATATTTTTCACAAATATACTATTTGTTTTCATTTTTCCTAATTATATTTTGATGTTTAAATTTTTTAAATGTTTTATCAAGGGCAAGCTATCAAAATTTTAATATCAAAGAGTCATAATGTTCTGTTTTAAAAGACATGGATCTGGGAATATGGAAACATTGCTTCTGTCAGTATTTTAGTGGGTGGAGTTTTAAAAAGCCCAATTTTCTATTATCTGTGAGCTCTAGTTTTCCAGTGTGTCAGTTGAGGTAAGAGATCATATCTCATTCCCCTTCCAGTTTACCGCCATAGTGTTTTTACTATAAGTATACATCCTCGTTGGGCATTTTCAGAAACCTAAGCTTATTAGCAGACTGATAAATGTCCATCAGTTTCATCATATATAGTCCACAAATTTTTATTACCTTTATTTATATGTATGTCTGTGTGCACAAACATGAGACAGTGTGTGTGTGTGTGTGTGTACCTGCACATTTGTACATGTGTTGTAAATTAGAGGACAACTTGGAGAAGACTGATCCATCTTTCTATCTTGTGGGTACAATGCTCAAACTCAGGTTGTCAAGTCAATAGGCTTGGCAGTAACTGAGCTACATTGTTGTCCCAAACATGGTTATTTTTAAATAAATATTTCAGGTTTCATTTCATATTTCATTTCACTTCATATGTCACTTCATAATATTTTGTCCATGAACAAGCAATGTCAGTATCACCTGAAGCCTTATTGTAAATTTAAATTCCCAGGTTTCACACACAAAGTACAGATTTGCATCTTAATGTGATTGCCAGGAGATATTGGAGAATATTAAAGTCAAAGAAGCACTGATTTAGTAATGGATACTTTCCCCGACATGATTCCTCATGTAGAATTTGTTATTTTAAACAGTGTACTCTAGTATACATTTCATTACTCTCTCTCTCTCTCTTTCACTCTCTCTCTCTCTCTCTCTCTCTCTCTATATATATATATATATATATATATATATATCATGTTTTGATTTATAAGTATTTGATGATGGAACACATTTAGTGCATGGATTTTTGCTTTCTTTGCTATTTCTACTAGTAGTATTATAATAAAGACTAAATAGAAGCATAATAGAGAAGAACTGTAGACAATCTTGAAAGATTTTTCTGACATAAAGTATAATAATTGATATCTTGGTAGGAGAAATAAGTACTGGTTCAAAGATAAGAGTAAAGGTTATTCATTCACATGTTCACCAAAATATTTGGAGGACTGTTATGACCAACACATTCCCTATGAAGTTATCATTCTAGGACAAGGGTTACCCTACAAATCCAAGAAGAAATGGTTGGCAATTTCAATTATGACAGAGAGAATAAAGTTATACTTTAAAGGCTTTTTTTTTTTTTTTTTTTTTTTTGGTCTGGGAAATGTAGATCCATTGATAAAGTGCTTGCACAAAGCTCTGGGTTAGATCTCCAGCGCTGCTAATCCTGTACTCCCAAATTACAGGAGGTAAATGCAAAAGTAGCTGCTGCCAATTCAAGGTCAGCATGGTCTATATAGCAAGTTCCAATCTAATGCACTATCTCAAAAAACAAAACAAAAAACTCTTTCTCTTTGGGCACTCTCGTCTTTTGGGTATTTTGAGACCATGGTCTCTTCTACATTCCCTATTGAATTTGCAATGTTCACTCTTGTAGTTTATAAAAGGAAAAATAAATGTCTATTGATATGTTAACATAATAAATATAGGAAGTTAATTCCTTTGTATACTTTCAGTCAAAATCTCTATATGATATGTAACTTATTAACCTCTGTAAAATGTATGTGTTATAATAGTGAATTATTGTTTTTCAGGGAATATATATTATATTAATATTTTTTAATCCATAAGGCATAATGGTATATATGAAAAGCACATGTACACTTTCTAATATTCTTTTCATAAACACGGAAAATGAAGCAATAATTGGAGTGGTTTGCATAGGAAATATTAACTATAAAGATAATATTAACTATATAATTTAATAATTATTTTGTTGCATATGTAGAAAAACACTTTTATAGCAAAACCCTATCACATTTGAATTTAATTTGTCAAAACCCCTGTGAAAATACTCTTATTTTTATTTCTAGTAGGATTTACATGTTTTAACCTTTTGGAGGGAGAGATCATTCGGAGTGTGCTGCTGATTTCTTCTGTCACATATCTTTGTGGATTTGTTGAGATAATGTGTCTGCATTTCAAGCTATGCAGACGTAAAGGAAAATTTCTCAGGATTGTCCAATTACTGTGTCCGTGTGGTTCATAAATAACTGAAAATATTACATTTTCAAGCAATCATGTCTATAATTAAAGATGATCAACTGTTATCCAATCTCATATCAGCATAAAGAAAGCAGAACATAAAAGCTTTCCCCTATTTAGATGACCGTAAATAAATTTGTTCTTGCTTCAAAGCTTAGCCCTTACACTGTAATTAGATTTAAATATAGTACTGTTGTTTTTAAATAACAGATGCCTACCATCTTGTACACTTCCATTTTTATGAAAATATTTTTTATTATTGGCTAAAAAGCCCAGCAGGATTCTCATTTCTATTACAGTCTGCATGTTTCAGTTTGTACAATGAATAAATCGAGAAGAAAAAAAAAGTTTGGAATACAAAGGGTGAAAATCTGATAGCAATCCCACCTCAGAGTTCCCTGAGTAACTAGTGTCAAGGTTTGTAAAAACAGTAAAAAATAAATGCCTGACAGTTTAAAAGTGTTGTTTGACTCATAAGACTCAATTACAAATTGACTAAAAAACATGTTCAACTCTGAGGAGTTTCATGTTTAATTGTACCTAATTAGCAGTGAGTAATGAACCAATAATTGCACAATGAATTAATTTGATGTAAGTAATAATACTGAGTCTAAAATCATAATTCTTCAGTTTTGTTAATATAAGTTTTTGAACATGCGTATTTAGTAGTGGTTCCTAAATAAGAACTTAAACAACATTAGTGAAACATGCTAACTTTTTAAATGTACATGTTTTTGTTCATATAGGCAAAGCTTGGATGTATTTAATAATGCCTATAAGATAATTATTAATGGTCAGTCTTCTGAGAGCACACACATCTGATTAAGAGGAGCTAACAAACCAAAATACTAAATACTTCTTATCACAATCCCTATATCTCTCCTTTCCCACTGTCTCTTGCTTTCATTCTAGAAAGTTTCTAAAATTCAAAAATACAAATTTTTATTTCCATCTGAAGAAAAGCATAGAAACAAGACATAAAGAAACTATATAAATCAAACAAATCCTAGAACTTTACAATACATGGCATGGTAGAGTGAATGCAGAAAAGGGGAGAGGCAGGCTAAAGTAACATAATTACAAAAATGCAAGCAAGGTAAGTTTAGAGTATGAGAGCATAAGGCCCAATGGAACAAACTGTGCTTAGCAATTAGGAGAAGAGGTTGTGCAAACATCTTTAAAGGTCTCAGAGCCTAATTGCCTGCTATGTTCATGAATAAGCAAAGAGATTCATGTGGCAAGAATTTGAAAAATGTAGCAGGGGTGAGTAGAGATTATGTTGAGAGTGTATGTACAATGGTGATGTTTTGTTCTGTAATCTATATCATTGATTAGGCCTGTACTGAGGAGGGGATGATCAAATCCTACCTCATGGTAGCTCACAACCATCTTTATTGGGATCTGATGCCCTCTTCTGCAGTGTCTGAAAATAGTGACAGTGTACTCATATACATTAAATAATTATTAAAAAAACTATCATTCGAAATATGAGTGACTTACAAAAAGCTGCTCTACTTGAAGAGCTCCCTGAGCAAATTAATAGCAGACATTGCCAAAGTCTCAACCTGCAGTTAACCTTCCACTTTCTACATAGACTATGGATCTATGTGTCCCAGGAGTCAGTGTCCTCCCCACACTATGAAATAACAGGCCCAATTTCTTGAGTCTCTTACAGACACTCTGAGCAAATTTCATTGAAATAGGCAATTATCACACTCACTCTGAAGGTCCAGATATTTAGCATCAAGGAAAACAAGAGGAAAAGTCAGTTCTAATTTATGTCTAGAAATTAAGCATCCATTGCTCAGCATAATATGTGCTAATTTCTCTATTGAAACCTGAACCTTGCTTCTATCTCTGACAATATACCTCTCACTTATCATTAAGATGTTAGTTTAAGCATTATTGACACAGAACAAATTTCCCCAGTGCTGGCAGTATAATAGTGCAACTGTCTTGGCAAAAGGGAAGATATAAATGCCTTTCTTTTTGATTATTGGACTATTGAAAAGATGGAATTGGAATTTCCAGGGCAACCTCATTGTTTAAAAACAAAAAGGCTAGAAGTCCTGTCGATCCAGAAAAGGAATCTGTATCCCAGGAGAGATTTCAAAGTTCTGAACTCTTATCAAACAAGCTTGCAAGAAAGACCTGATTTTTCAGTGATGTGTATGCCTATACTTTGACCTCAACTGTTTAGTTACACATGTTTCTTACCCTATAGGTAATTCTAAACATCAAGTCAAGACCCTAAAGTTATACTCAGAGGTCACTAAGCTTCCTTGTTCCTATTCCCAATGTGGACACAGTGAATAAATGTACATTCTCTGCTCTTCACTATAACTTTTTTTAAAAACTGGTCTGTTGGTGACAGCTGGCCAAGACAAAATTATTAGGGTTACCAGAGGTCAGTTTCTCACACTCAAGCTCCAGTAACAATGGGTTCCCTTTTCATGGATTCTAATTCTATATGCTGCCTCTTAAAAATAAACATTTAGTTCCTTTTTAAATTTTAAATAATGGATCTCTCCCTCCAACTGGAGAACCAAAAGGAAAAAACAAAACAAAAGAAATCCAAAGAATAGGCAAACTAAAACAAAAAAATATTAAAACAAATACATACACATACACACACCATCACCATCACCAACAATAGCAATCCATGAAGTCTCTTTTGTGTTGGCCAACTACTACTAGGCCTGGGATCTGCCCTAGGGTGTGGTTGATACCCCCAGTGTTAAAGAAAACTAATTTCCCATTTCCCTACAGGTATCAGTTGCAAGGAGCTTTTGGTTAGGGGTGACACTTTATGTTCACTTCCCCTTCTCATTGTTGGGATTTCTGTCTAGTTTGAACCTGTGCTGGTCCTTTGTATATACTGCCATAGTCTTTGAGTCCATACTATGTGCTAGTCCCGTTTTGTCTCAAAGATACTGTTTCCTTGGAGTCATCCACCATCTCTAGATCTTATCTTTCCTTTTCTTCTTCTACATAGATCCCAGTGTCTTGAGGGGAGAAGTTTGATGGAGACATTTGAGTGAGTATTCCATTGTCTCTCTCACTCTGCTCTGTGGGTACAGCAATAAGCCAGTAGACATCATTTTTATGGCTTATGACCTTTACAGTTCCTTTAGCAGAAAAATAGTAGGCTTTCCCCTAGCCTTATGAGACCTATGGGTTCTATCTCATGGAGTGGGCCTTAAATACAATGATAAAGTTGTTCCCATTACATTTGGGCCACTATAACACTAGTACATCTTATTTATAGGCAGGTTTCTCTTGTAGGTCACAGGGTGTATCTGGGGGAAACTGATGATTACTTCTCTGATAGCTTGAAGGGTACCTTCAAGTACCATAATGCTTATCCATAGTGGTATAACTTCTAGTTGGGTATTACCTCAACTTCCCCATGTTCAATGGCATAAGTTAATATCATTTTCAACAACAGGGCCTTATTGTGGAGAGGAACAAATAGCCTTGGCAACAGCATATGATGTTTGGAGGAATCTATGGAACCCCTTTGGCCAATAGCTCAACAAGATGTAACTCATTCCTGGCACTGGAGGTTTTCCTTCATGGAATAAGATGTCTAGCTGAAATATTATCTCCTCTACTATGTGTTTAGTCCATTTAGATTTTATATGTACATAGGTTTCCATATGGTTTCTCAAGTAACCTTTAGTATTAGTTTTTTCTCCTCATATTTACTCATTTACAATGACTCCTATATCTACCCCTTCTTAATGCTTTTATTCTAGCTTCCCTCTATCTCTTAAAAATATGTACTCTTTTTTTCCTTTCCTCGTAACTTATCCTCTTCTTTCCTGGTCTCTTACTATCTACCTCTCTGTAAAAGTCTCTTTTATTTTTTTAGATGTAATTGTTAACTCAGAGGCTTACTGCTGAATAAATTTACCCCATGTAGTTCTTGTTGAACTCTAGATGGCTGGTTAAATTCAGCTGGTTGAAACTGCTCTTCAAGCTGACTGATTCAATCTGGATTCTCTTGGCTTCTCACTGAATTGGTGGGCTTGGCCTCATACTAAGTTTGGCAATATGTTCTAATCTTCTGGCTCCTTCTCATTCTCTGGCTCCTTTCTTCTCCTGTGTCTATCTAACATGTCTCTGTGAAACTGTCCCAGATAAAACTGCCACACTGCCACACTGCCCCCCCCCACCACCATTCACCTCTCTTTCCTATTCTGTTTCTTAAGAGTTGGGTGTATCCTATCTCTGACTCATTCTGTTAAAAGGTTCTCTGATTCCTCACTTAGTCTACCCCTCGAATGAGATCAATTTCAAACATGACTGTTTCCTACTACAAATAAAACTTACTAAAATTGTTTAGGTTTAAAGTTACATACTGCCCTTCCGCTCAACTCGAGCCCCGGGCTACCTTGCCAGCAGAGTCTTGCCCAACACCCGCAAGGGCCCACAAGGGACTCCCCACGGGATCCTAAGACCTCTGGTGAGTGGAACACAGCACCTGCCCCAATCCAATCCCGCGGAATCTGAGACTGCGATACATAGGGAAGCAGGCTACCGGGGCTTGATCTGGGGCACAAACCCCTTCCGCTCCACTCAAGCCCCGGGCTACCTTGCCAGCAGAGTCGCCTGACACCCGCAAGGGCCCACACAGGATTCCACAGGAGATCCTAAGACCTCTAGTGAGTGGAGCACAACTTCTGCCAGGAGTCTGGTTTGAACACCAGATATCTGGGTACCTGCCCTGCAAGAAGAGAGCTTGCCTGCAGAGAATACTCTGCCCACTGAAACTAAGGAGAGTGCTACCCTCCAGGTCTGCTTATAGAGGCTAACAGAGTCACCTGAAGAACAAGCTCTTAACAGTGACAACTAAAACAGCTAGCTTCAGAGATTACCAGATGGCGAAAGGCAAACGTAAGAATCCTACTAACAGAAATCAAGACCACTCACCATCATCAGAACGCAGCACTCCCACCCCACCTAGTCCTGGGCACCCCAACACAACCGAAAATCTAGACCCAGATTTAAAAACATTTCTCATGATGATGATAGAGGACATCAAGAAGGACTTTCATAAGTCACTTAAAGAATTACAGGAGAGCACTGCTAAAGAGTTACAGGGCCTTAAAGAAAAGCAGGAAAACACAGCCAAACAGGTAGAAATCATTAAAGAAAAACAGGAAAACACATCCAAACAGGTGATGGAAATGAACAAAACCATACTAGAACTAAAAGGGGAAGTAGACACAATAAAGAAAACCCAAAGCGAGGCAACGCTGGAGATAGAAACCCTAGGAAAGAGATCTGGAACGATAGATGCGAGCATCAGCAACAGAATACAAGAAATGGAAGAGAGAATCTCAGGTGCAGAAGATTCCATAGAGAACATCGACACAACAGTCAAAGAAAATACAAAATGCAAAAGGATCCTAACTCAAAACATCCAGGTAATCCAGGACACAATGAGAAGACCAAACCTACGGATAATAGGAATTGATGAGAATGAAGATTTTCAACTTAAAGGGCCAGCTAATATCTTCAACAAAATAATAGAAGAAAACTTCCCAAACATAAAAAAAGAGATGCCCATGATCATACAAGAAGCCTACAGAACTCCAAATAGACTGGACCAGAAAAGAAATTCCTCCCGACACATAATAATCAGAACAACAAATGCACTAAATAAAGATAGAATATTAAAAGCAGTAAGGGAGAAAGGTCAAGTAACATATAAAGGAAGGCCTATCAGAATTACACCAGACTTTTCACCAGAGACTATGAAAGCCAGAAGAGCCTGGACAGATGTTATACAGACACTAAGAGAACACAAATGCCAGCCCAGGCTACTATACCCGGCCAAACTCTCAATTACCATAGATGGAGAAACCAAAGTATTCCACGACAAAAACAAATTCACACAATATCTTTCCACGAATCCAGCCCTTCAAAGGATAATAACAGAAAAGAAGCAATACAAGGACGGAAATCACGCCCTAGAACAACCAAGAAAGTAATCATTCAACAAACCAAAAAGAAGACAGCCACAAGAACAGAATGCCAACTCTAACAACAAAAATAAAAGGAAGCAACAATTACTTTTCCTTAATATCTCTTAATATCAATGGACTCAATTCCCCAATAAAAAGACATAGACTAACAGACTGGCTACACAAACAGGACCCAACATTCTTCTGCTTACAGGAAACCCATCTCAGGGAAAAAGACAGACACTACCTCAGAGTGAAAGGCTGGAAAACAATTTTCCAAGCAAATGGACTGAAGAAACAAGCTGGAGTAGCCATTTTAATATCGGATAAAATCGACTTCCAACCCAAAGTTATCAAAAAAGACAAGGAGGGACACTTCATACTCATCAAAGGTAAAATCCTCCAAGAGGAACTCTCAATTCTGAATATCTACGCACCAAATGCAAGGGCAGCCACATTCATTAGAGACACTTTAGTAAAGCTCAAAGTATACATTGCACCTCACACAATAATAGTGGGAGACTTCAACACACCACTTTCTTCAAAGGACAGATCGTGGAAACAGAAACTAAACAGGGACACACTGAAACTAACAGAAGTTATGAAACAAATGGACCTGACAGATATCTACAGAACATTTTATCCTAAAACAAAAGGATATACCTTCTTCTCAGCACCTCACGGGACCTTCTCCAAAATTGACCATATAATTGGTCACAAAACAGGCCTCAATAGATACAAAAATATTGAAATTGTCCCATGTATCCTATCAGACCACCATGGCCTAAGACTGATCTTCAATAACAACATAAATAATGGAAAGCCAATATTCACGTGGAAACTGAATAACACTCTTCTCAATGATACCTTGGTCAAGGAAGGAATAAAGAAAGAAATTAAAGACTTTTTAGAGTTTAATGAAAATGAAGCCACAACGTACCCAAACCTATGGGACACAATGAAAGCATTTCTAAGAGGGAAACTCATAGCTCTGAGTGCCTCCAAGAAGAAACGGGAGACAGCACATACTAGCAGCATGACAACACATCTAAAAGCCCTAGAAAAAAAGGAAGCAAATTCACCCAAGAGGAGTAGACGGCAGGAAATAATCAAACTCAGGGGTGAAATCAACCAAGTGGAAACAAGAAGAACTATTCAAAGAATTAACCAAACGAGGAGTTGGTTCTTTGAGAAAATCAACAAGATAGATAAACCCTTAGCTAGACTCACTAAAGGGCACAGGGACAAAATCCTAATTAACAAAATCAGAAATGAAAAGGGAGACATAACAACAGATCCTGAAGAAATCCAAAACACCATCAGATCCTTCTACAAAAGGCTATACTCAACAAAACTGGAAAACCTGGACGAAATGGACAAATTTCTGGACAGATACCAGGTACCAAAGTTGAATCAGGATCAAGTTGATCATCTAAACAGTCCCATATCACCTAAAGAAATAGAAGCAGTTATTAATAGTCTCCCAACCAAAAAAAGCCCAGGACCAGATGGGTTTAGTGCAGAGTTCTATCAGACCTTCAAAGAAGATCTAATTCCAGTTCTGCACAAACTATTTCACAAAATAGAAGTAGAAGGTACTCTACCCAACTCATTTTATGAAGCCACTCTTACTCTGATAACTAAACCACAGAAAGACCCAACAAAGATAGAGAACTTCAGACCAATTTCTCTTATGAATATCGATGCAAAAATCCTCAATAAAATTCTCGCTAACCGAATCCAAGAACACATTAAAGCAATCATCCATCCTGACCAAGTAGGTTTTATTCCAGGGATGCAGGGATGGTTTAATATACGAAAATCCATCAATGTAATCCATTATATAAACAAACTCAAAGACAAAAACCACATGATCATCTCGTTAGATGCAGAAAAAGCATTTGACAAGATCCAACACCCATTCATGATAAAAGTTTTGGAAAGATCAGGAATTCAAGGCCTATACCTAAACATGATAAAAGCAATCTACAGCAAACCAGTAGCCAACATCAAAGTAAATGGAGAGAAGCTGGAAGCAATCCCACTAAAATCAGGGACTAGACAAGGCTGCCCACTTTCTCCCTACCTTTTCAACATAGTACTTGAAGTATTAGCCAGAGCAATTCGACAACAAAAGGAGATCAAGGGGATACAATTTGGAAAAGAGGAAGTCAAAATATCACTTTTTGCAGATGATATGATAGTATATATAAGTGACCCTAAAAATTCTACCAGAGAACTCCTAAACCTGATAAACAGCTTCGGTGAAGTAGCTGGATATAAAATAAACTCAAACAAGTCAATGGCCTTTCTCTATACAAAGAATAAAGAGGCTGAGAAAGAAATTAGGGAAACAACACCCTTCTCAATAGTCACAAATAATATAAAATATCTTGGCGTGACTCTAACTAAGGAAGTGAAAGATCTGTATGATAAAAACTTCAAATCTCTGAAGAAAGAAATTAAGGAAGCTCTCAGAAGATGGAAAGATCTCCCATGCTCATGGATTGGCAGGATCAACATTGTAAAAATGGCTATCTTGCCAAAAGCAATCTACAGATTCAATGCAATCCCCATCAAAATTCCAACTCAATTTTTCAATGAATTGGAAGGAGCAATTTGCAAATTTGTCTGGAATAACAAAAAACCTAGGATAGCAAAAAGTCTTCTCAAGGATAAAAGAACTTCTGGCGGAATCACCATGCCAGACCTAAAGCTTTACTACAGAGCAATTGTGATAAAAACTGCATGGTAGTGGTATAGAGACAGACAAGTAGACCAATGGAATAGAATTGAAGACCCAGAAATGAACCCACACACCTATGGTCACTTGATCTTCGACAAGGGAGCTAAAACCATCCAGTGGAAGAAAGACAGCATTTTCAACAATTGGTGCTGGCACAACTGGTTGTTATCGTGTAGAAGAATGCGAATCGATCCATACTTATCTCCTTGTACTAAGGTCAAATCTAAGTGGATCAAGGAACTTCACATAAAACCAGAGACACTGAAACTTATAGAGGAGAAAGTGGGGAAAAGCCTTGAAGATATGGGCACAGGGGAAAAATTCCTGAACAGAACAGCAATGGCTTGTGCTGTAAGATCGAGAATTGACAAATGGGACCTAATGAAACTCCAAAGTTTCTGCAAGGCAAAAGACACCGTCAATAAGACAAAAAGACCACCAACAGATTGGGAAAGGATCTTTACCTATCCTAAATCAGATAGGGGACTAATATCCAACATATATAAAGAACTCAAGAAGGTGGACTTCAGAAAATCAAATAACCCCATTAAAAAATGGGGCTCAGAACTGAACAAAGAATTCTCACCTGAGGAATACCGAATGGCAGAGAAGCACCTGAAAAAATGTTCAACATCCTTAATCATCAGGGAAATGCAAATCAAAACAACCCTGAGATTCCACCTCACACCAGTCAGAATGGCTAAGATCAAAAATTCAGGTGACAGCAGATGCTGGCGTGGATGTGGAGAAAGAGGAACACTCCTCCATTGTTGGTGGGAGTGCAAGCTTGTACAACCACTCTGGAAATCAGTCTGGCGTTTCCTCAGAAAATTGGACATAGTACTACCGGAGGATCCAGCAATACCTCTCCTGGGCATATATCCAGAAGATGCCCCAACTGGTAAGAAGGACACATGCTCCACTATGTTCATAGCAGCCTTATTTATAATAGCCAGAAGCTGGAAAGAACCTAGATGCCCCTCAACAGAGGAATGGATACAGAAAATGTGGTACATCTACACAATGGAGTACTACTCAGCTATTAAAAAGAATGAATTTATGAAATTCCTAGCCAAATGGATGGACCTGGAGGGCATCATCCTGAGTGAGGTAACACATTCACAAAGAAACTCACACAATATGTACTCACTGATAAGTGGATATTAGCCCCAAACCTAGGATACCCAAGATATAAGATATAATTTGGTAAACACATGAAACTCAAGAAGAATGAAGACTGAAGTGTGGACACTATGCCCCTCCTTAGATTTGGGAACAAAACACCCATGGAAGGAGTTACAGAGACAAAGTTTGGAGCTGAGGTGAAAGGATGGACCATGTAGAGACTGCCATATCCAGGGATCCACCACATAATCAGCATCCAAACGCTGACACCATTGCATACCCTAGCAAGATTTTATTGAAAGGACCCAGATGTAGCTGTCTCTTGTGAGACTATGCCGGGGCCTAGCAAACACAGAAGTGGATGCTCACAGTCAGCTAATGGATGGATCATAGGGCTCCCAATGGAGGAGCTAGAGAAAGTAGCCAAGGAGCTAAAGGGATCTGCAACCCTATAGGTGGAACAACATTATGAACTAACCAGTACCCCGGAGCTCTTGACTCTAGCTGCATATATATCAAAAGATGGCCTAGTCGGCCATCACTGGAAAGAGAGGCCTATTGGACTTGCAAACTTTATATGCCCCAGTACAGGGGAACACCAGGGCCAAAAAGGGGGAGTGGGTGGGCAGGGGAGTGGGGGTGGGTGGATATGGGGGACTTTTGGTATAGCATTGGAAATGTAAATGAGCTAAATACCTAATAAAAAATGGAAAAAAAAATAAAGTTACATACTAAGGGCATGTCTGAATTTAAGCCTAACAGATTAAATTTGTGTGGCCTATCTCCATTCCAGATGGATCACATAGACCTAGGACCTTGTATGTGATCCCTTGCTAAAGCAACCATGTTGCTGGATTAAATTTCCTTTATACCTCTCCTCTGTGATTATTCAGTTTGAAACACATATGCAAAACTTAAAAGCAAATATCCACATATAAGGAAAAATGTGTGCTCCTTTGATCTATGATTATAAACTAAAATATATAAGAAGCCAATGCAGCCCTAGTGAATTTCATTCCCCTTATGTCCACACAATGTATTCTGCTCAGGCAATAATCATAGAATAATTATCTGATGAAGGTTTTCTAGAAAGCAATATGAAATGGCATACTAGCTTTACGTTTTCCAGTTTTATTTTTACTAGGTGACTATTTCTACATCAGGTATATCAGCACACCAAAGCATACTATTCTCTTACTCCCTTTCTTCTTTTCATATTTTTTTTCTGTTCTATAACTATAGTTTTTATTCTGCCTCAGCTTCTAAAGTCACTTGTAAGGTTTCAAACAACCACAATGATGATTAATAAATACAGTGATAGTGAGAATAACAGTGACAAAATGGAAGGACAGTAGCTTAGAATAACACTCCAAAGCTCATGGCTCTGGAAAATGCCCTCATTCTCTGTTCAGAATTATGAACAAATTCTTAAGATGTCTACCGTGGTTTTCCAATTACATCTGCTTTCCTGAAACAGCACATGACAGGTGTAAAATACTGATACTATTTGGTGATTCTGTTTAGGTTTCAGTTATACTTATGGCACATTGCAGAGACATTGTGCTTCACGTGTTGTACAAAAAAGACAACAGAAATTTAACTGCTAATTAACATTGATTTTCAAACATTTTAAAACAAATAAACTATTTTATGCAAAAGAAAACAATGAAGATCCAATTTTAAAATACATCAAGGCTGAGCTCCTTAGGGTGAGGATATACCCCCCCCCAACATCTCCATCCCCTGCCAAAATAATTACTTCAACTAGGTGGCTGAGCCACACTGTTTTGAAGATGACACACTTCAAAATTACTGATGCTAAAATGACAAGTAATTGTTTTTAAATTTCAAGAATTTTGAATATCAATAATTGTATCTACTTCTAAAAACATATTTAGATTAGAATTTTAAGTAGTATGAAAGATAAATAACATTTATAGATACTTTAGCATGATACTCATTCACATTTTCAAATACCAATAATTAATAATAATAGTGGTAATAATAAATACTTTTTTCAAGACAGGGTTTCTCTGTATAGCTGTCTTGAACTTGCTTTATAGAGCAAGTTAGCCTCAAACTTAAAGATCTTCCTGCCTCTGCCTCCTGAATACTGAGTGTTAGAATTAAGGGCATGTTCCACCATGCCCAGATTGATATTATTATTCTTTAGTATTGCTTATGAAAGGAACACATCCAAATATTTCAATATTAATCTTTTTAAAACAGTAAAAATTATACATACTTAATGTGTATGAGTGTTTTTACATGTATGTATGTACACCATGTACAATGTCTGGTATGTATGGAGGTCAATGAAAATATTAGATTCCCTGAATTAGGGTTATGGATAGTTGTGAATGACCATGTGGGTACTGGCAATGTTTTACAGTTTTTTACAGATAATAAATGCTTTGGGATTTGGAAGTGTGTGTTTGTGTGTGTGTGTGTGTGTGTGTGAGAGAGAGAGAGAGAGAGAGAGAGACAAAGAGAGACAAAGAGAGACAGAGAGACAGAGACAGAGAAATTAGAAAGACAGAGAGGAAATTCATATATTCATATGCACATATGCATAAATGCATTTCTACACATAACTATGTGTCTTGCTATGGTAAGACCTAAATAATAAACCTAATTTAAAATATATGTGCAGCTCAAATTTTGTAGGAGCAACAAGTATTCTTAACCATTGAGAATATCTCTTGTTCATTACTATTAGCTCTTAATTATATAGAGAGCTCACAAATGCTCCTTAATTTTTTATAAACATTGTATATGTCCCTTCTGATTGAGCTCTATGATGAACAGAAAATTCCACCGATTAGGAAAAAAAAACCAAAATAACAACAACAACAACAAAAAGTATGTGGTTTGCTCCCATAAAACAATTCTTAATTTACTCCGTCCATTTTCTGTCAATTAGAGAAAATATAACGTGGAAAAAGAAGGAAGATGCTGCAGAAGGCCTGAAGCATTCCTATAAATAGAAGATTCTAACACTGGAAATTTTACATAACTATACAGGTAAAAGTGTAATATATATATATATATATATATATATATATATATTCTTATATGATTGCACAGGGCATAATATTGGGAAACCATGTGTGTTTCCTCTCAAATTTCATTCACTTTATTATTTGAGGTTAGATTATACAGATAAATCTTAGTTATATTTATTGTTTAGGTTTTATCATAGCAAGGCACATAGGTATGTGCTTATACACATTTGCACATGAATGTTCTCCTCCTTCCTGTCTTTATCTCTCAGACACAAATACACATCCACACACAAATGAACTTATTATACTAGATAGAATAAAATGTTGATGTCACCAATAGCATACATATACATACATGTATATATGTATATTTTTTTCTGAACAGTAGCTCAGACAGAAGTTAAGTCTGCATTGTTATTGTGTTATATCCTGTATCTGAAATAGCACTGATGTCCAAGTTAATACAATGATGAATTCAATACAGGGACATATAACAATAACACAGGAATTGAGTTGAATTAAAATATTCATTTCAAATTAAACTCTTGTGAAGTCTGGTTCATAAGTTATATGCTTTAATCTTTAGATGTAAATGTAATTATATTAAAGCCACCACAATGATCTTCACTATATGAACTCAAAAAAATTTCTTAGTAACAAAATTATGTATGTGCAAGCAGTAATAATGGAAGTTTTGAATAAATAATGAAAGTCAATGGGCACTGCTTCAAACCAAGAGGAAAAAGTTAGTGCAAAAAGTCAAAGTCTCTTTATCATTAGCTACATGCATAATTTCATAGATGAAACCAACTCAGAAAAGAAACAATTACTTAGCAACAAAGCACTGGCATAGAAACTCCTTCTTTACCTTATTATACAGCCTTGAACTACTGCACTACTTCAGTGAATTTGTAGGTTAAGAGTTAATTATGTATTCACTTGTAATTTCCCCTACATCTAGTATTTCAAATTCTCACATATTGAGCTGAAATGATTTTCCTTTGTATTGTCAACTGACTTTCATGCAGTTTATCAGATCAAGAAATATCGTTAGCAAGGGTAAAGTCATTCTTAGATTATATCATTACTGCCATATGACTTTAGAGGAATCCATGAGGAAATGATGTTAGTTACCACAGGACTCCCTAGTAAATGGAGAAGAATAGAGAACTGTCTTAATGACGGGTACAACTGGAAATAGATATGGAATTTGCAAATTCTTAAAGTAGAAAGCAAGAGGAAAAGGAACTAAGTAGGAATCATTTCACTGGTCAACCCCTTTCTCTTTATCCTCTGATCTGAGTGAGAGAGAGAGAGAGAGAGAGAGAGAGAGAGAGAGAGAGAGAGAGAGAATATGCAATATATGTAATTTCTATTCATGGTTGTGATTGTTAATTTTCATTATCAACTTCACTGAACTTGATATAAGGTAGGAGATATACCTGTATATAAGTCTGTGAGAGTATTTCTACAACAGTGTTCTCAACTGACTGACCCTTTCACAGGGGTGGCCTTAGACCATTGGAAAACACTGTTACATAACAGTAGCAAAATTACAGTTATTGAGTAGCAATAAAACAAGGTTATGGTTGAGGTTCACCACAATATGAGGAATTATATTAAAGTGTCACAGAAGTAGAAAAGAAGAGAACCACTGTTCTGCAAGTCTTAATTGAGGAGTAAAGACCCACTTTGAATCTTGCCAGCACCTTTCCATGGAAGATGTGTGCTCCTGGGCTAAATAAAAAGTAAAAAGCAAGCTGACCGCCACATTCATTTCTCAATTGAACAGCTGCCTAATGGTCCTACTGTTGTGCCTCTTCCCACATGAAAAACTGTACCCTCTATGACCAAAAATAAATGATCCCTTAAGTAGCTCCTGTCATGTTTTTGCCACCTAAATCAAACAATAACAAAATCAGCTTCTTTTAAATGCATTAAAGCTGTAACCTTAAAGTAAATAAGCAGCATAATATTATTTAACCATAGTATATTAATGAAGTTAAGGTTTTCTTTGACATTGGTTTCACAACATACCAAAGCTTAAATGAGAAAGAAAGAAGGGTATGTAGAGTGACTTGAGATTCTTTACAAACCTTATACAGCACTAACACAACACAACTATACTTATAGATGTGCTGACAAGGGGAAACTCATAAATGGTCTATGATGGCAATATAATAATTAATATCCAAAATTAATATACCCCTTTTATGGATGAATAGACACTATCTAGTCAGACTCAATCACATCATAACTATCTCATCATAATAGATAATAAAATTGACAATGAATTAAATTGACAGTTTGAAAGCCAGATTTGAGATTCTTTTTCAAGGTCAGAGTAAACAGTATTTCAACATGCCTCTTTTTTTTTGATCAGGAATCATGTACTATATTCTTCCCTTGAAGATAAAGCTGAAGCTAGATGATAAAACCACATAGGTGAATGGAGCAGGTAAAGTGGTTGGTTCCGTGTTAGATATTCAAGTCATTGCAGTGTCTTACTAGTTTCAAAACAATCACCACAATCTTTTGAAGCAAAATAATGGAAAAAAAAACACACATTAGTTTTACTTTTCCTGTATTTTCCTTCTATAGCCTTGAATATTCCTTCTAGGAATTCAATCAATAGAAAAACCCTACCAAATACCTTAGGTACTAAAAAGTGTTAAATGATGGCACATGTAGATAGTTTGGCTTTAAATCTATAAACACACAAAAATTTTCCTTCAAAACCATGGTTCAGTGTTAGAAGGAAGCAAAATTAGCAATAATGTATGATCTACAACACAGTTGTGTTCACCCCTGCATTGAAGATGGGTATATTTTTGGACACAAATTTTTACCTATGAAAATTTATATGCCATTCCTCGAATATTTCTAACTTGATGGTGACAGTCCCACAGCATGAAATGTCATCAGCCATTTTCTTTCATGACAAGCTCATTCAGTAACTTCCTGAAGAACACTTACAGAAGATAACATGTTGGAATCATAGAATAACAATTAAGGTATAGCAATGTAGACCAATAATACCTTAATAACAGACTTATATTAATCCTGTGAGGATCAAGTGAGTTTGCCTAAAATATAGTGTCTATTCAATAAATATTTTCCACAATACCACTTTATATGCTACAAAATGTACTTCACTTCATGTCAGGAGCCAATGAAGTTCTGAATGAATGTGTATTGTTGACACAGATATGACAATGGTTTACCTACATCAAGTTCAGGATAATGACAAAGAATTTCTCTGGTTCAAGTATGGGTATTATGATCAACTGAACTTTAGCTAAAGCCTAAGCATGCAGAGTCATCAACCACAGCTTCCTCCTTCTGGGTGACTGCTTCATTCCCTAGGGGCAGGGTTACAGGTGGACACTATCACACTCAGCTATTGTTTGGCTTTATGTTGGGCTTTGAAAGGTATAATCATGCATCTATCAGTTTTAGTGCCAGAATCTCAGACATTATGCTTTGTCAATGATTATAGTCAACCACCATAATAATGTTGTTATTGTCTTAGTTTCTTTTTCATGGCTGGGCAAAATACCATCACAAAAGCAACTTAAAAGAGAATGGGTTCATTTAGTCTCACAGATTACAGTCCATTTTAGAACAGAAATCACAGTGGCAGGACCTTGAAAAAGCTGGTCTCACTGCACTCACAATGAGGAACAGAAAACAATGATGGATGGAGGTAAGACTCAGAACACCTTCTACACCAGTACAGTCCAGGCCTCATCCACAATTAAGATAGGTATTTCCACATCAATTAATGTACTCGAAACAGTCACTTAGGCTAAAGGCTCACCTCCCAGGTAATCCTTCATTCTAGCAGTTTAGTAACTAATACTAACCATAGCCATCAAGGAAAGTGTCATTTTCTTATGTCATTTGGAATGTTTCATTTCAAATATAGCCAATAATTTCCAATGAACTTGAAGTGAAAAATGTCTTCCTAACGTTGTACTTTGAATACAAACAGTTGACACTAGAGTATATTCAGTGGGAAAGTAAAATAACCACTTGGTTAAAAGTAGAAGGAAAAGAAGGAGGAAGAAGAGGAGGAGGAGGAGGAGGAGGAGGAAGAAGAGGAGGAGAAATAGTTTGGAACTCTCTTAAAAATATGGCCTAGTAATTTCATTTGTAAGTATATTATCATATAATCAAGAAAATTGAAAGAATATATCCATACAAAATATGTACACAGATATTCATAGCAGCACTATTTGCAACCCCCCAAAAATCAAATACAGAAATACAACGAAATTTACATCAACTGGTGAATGGATATGTAAACTGTGGAATATGCAGCAAAAAAGAAAAACAAACAAAAACAAAAAAACATAGATGTATCTTGAAGATGTTATGCTATCTGAAAGAGGCCAGATTTATAAATGCTGTACAAAATAAGACTGTACTTTGTGTGACTACATTTATATATAATGTCCAGAATAGTCAAAGTTCCAGAGACATAAAGCAGATTCGTGGTTACTAGGGACTGAGGCAATGAAATATCCCCCAGTGACTGCTGAGATAGATAAAGTTTATTTCACTGCGTTAGCAGAAAGATTGAGAGGGGGGCATATTGGACTTCATGTATAGTGTGCAAAAGATGATGATGCTTGGATAGCAGTGGACCGGGTGAGCTGCTCAACACACAGAGAACATCTTGAATTACAATTTATATGCAAAAGAAATACGTATGAGATCTTGCACATACTTTATTTCAGATTGACTGTAACTTAAAAAGCCCTCTTGGAAATGCCAGAACACATATTAAACACTACTTATAAGCACTGTTAAATAGCACAAACAAAGTTTATGAACATATTCTTTTAAAGAAAACTAAAACAGAGTGAAATACATAAGAAAAAAGTCTATAAATTTTATATTCACTCCTGGAGAAACAAAATCACAAAGCAAATGTAAATAGGTATAAGCAGGCAGATCATAGTTTGAATAGCAAACTCTATGTAAATATGATTGAAAAATCATGTCTATTTTTATCCTTCAGTATGGAGCCAGGCACTTTAATGGCTTGGAAAGCCTTTTGTAAGGTGTGGTTGGCTTAGTGACCACTGATCGACATCAAGTGTGTGATCCATCAGTCAATGAACGCTAATTGCATCACTGGGGGAGAGGAGAGGGAACTGGGCACATGTGCAGCCCTGAGCTACACAGTGAGCACTGAAGAGGGAACTGAGCACACTGCACATTCACTTTCATTTTCAAAGTGCATAATCAAAAGCATTTCTCTGAGCAGTTTTAGTTTATATTCAGCAATTTTCATTCTGCCTAAAACACATTTGAGAAAACTCATTAATGAGAAGATTCATGCAGTTGGAGTTACTGAATCTAAAGTGGCTTTTCATTCTTAGGTTATTGAATCCTGAAAGAAAATCTATCACAAAACTTGTCACAATACTCTAAACTTTAGAGTCTAAAGAAACAAACATAATTTGTAAAGAATTATTATTAAACATCTTGTGCTCTTTGTCTAGATCATTAAGTAGAAAAATAGAATGTTTTATAATGATGAATAAAAGCTAGACA
Source organism: Mus musculus (assembly GCF_000001635.26). Classification (NCBI taxonomy): domain Eukaryota; kingdom Metazoa; phylum Chordata; class Mammalia; order Rodentia; family Muridae; genus Mus; species Mus musculus. The sequence continues at coordinate 86,951,542 of NC_000086.7, forward strand.
GGCTTAGTAAACATAATACAGATATAAAATTCAGAATACCTAATAAGAATAAACTTTGTATAGAGATCTGTCACACACATAGTGATCTAATTCACAATATAGCACCACAAACAGGTATGTATTTGAAAGCATCATTTACTTAGTCTCTCTTAGGAATTTTTCAATGTTGAATGATGTTTTAAAGCATCAGATACCAAAAGTTTATAGCATAGCTTTCATAAGTAAAAGGATGCATATTTATGAGCCATAATTAGCTTAATGTCCTTGAAGCCATATACTCTTATGCAGATGTACTATTGCACTATCTTTCTAAAATCAATTAATATATAAATCACAATTGATACAATTTCTTATAGTACTTAGTCATAATGGTAAACTGTCTAGCAACAGAGTGTGAATCTCTAAGCATCCTTCAGTTGTACTGATTCTCTTCATGTTCCTATCTCCTCTTATTGTTAAAATTATACATTTCTCTAGAATCCAAATAACCTTCCATCCATTTCTAAATACAGGAAAATCTTCATTGAGAGCATGAATAAGTTGATCAGGGAGATGGTTTAGTGAATAAAGCCCTTGACTTGCAAACATGAGGCCTAATTTGAACACCCAGACCCTACATAAAAGCCTGATGACTGTAGCATCCACAATTCCAGTGTTCACACCAGTTGATGGGATGTAGACATGAAAGTCCTTGGAATCTTTCAGGTACACAGCAACGAGAGATACAAATAAGCATCAAATAGGAACCAACATCCAAAATCTCCACTGATACCCATATGCAGCCATATCCACACATGAGCCTGCACTCACACATGTGTGTACATGAAAATTACCATACATGTCTTTGTTCATACATCTATACATACATATTGTGCATACACTGATATTTTTGTTTTGTTTTCTTAATTTTTAAGATTACAATTACAACATTTTTCCTTTTCTTTTCCTTCCACCAAATACTTCGTATGCCCTTCCCTGCTCTCCTTCAAATTCACAGACTCCTATTCCATGAGAAAGAGCCCCTGCCTGATGGCTTAGATGGCAAAGAACCTGAGACTAGATTGTCCATGGGCCTAGGGAATACTTTGCTATTAACTAAATGCTACTGGTTGTGATAAAGGAACACAGCAATAAAATGACTCCAAATCACATTATGCTATACTCATACATCACTGTCTTGAGCTCAACCATCATCAGAGAAACTTCCTTTTGCAATAGATATTGACTAATATAGAATCCCTTAACTGGACAGTGCTCAGAGTGTAAGGGACCATCAAACCTGTCTCCATCTGGGCTCAGGGAGTTATGAGGAAGAGGAGACAGAAAAATTATAAGAGCCAGAGGGGTTAATACAAGGATAAATGGTGTCTTCTGGACATTATTGGAATGATTCACATAACAACTCACAGAGACTTTGGCATCAGGCACAGGTCTTTCATAAATTCAGTTCAGATGAGGTCTCAGCACTGATAGGGGGAAGTAGACACACAAAAATATATCCACAACTAATACCTGTTGGCAAAGGAAAACTTGCTTTCTCCAATGGAGTCTCACTGGGTGTAAAATCTCCATTTAAGGTCCTGTGCCTGTGGTAGACGGCCAAGAACAAACAAACCCAATGGGGTCTTTGTAGATTTATCTCCTATTAGGACATATTTATGATCTTATAGTTTTTGTTTTTGTGATCTCTCTCTCTCTCTCTCTCTCTCTATTTCTCTCTCTCTCTCTCTCTCTTTGTGTGTGTGTGTTATATTTTTTAACTGAGGGTTTTTTTCTTGTTTGTTTTTTAAAACGATAGGATTGGAATTGAATGGATGCAGGAGGGGGGAGGTAAACTGTGATCAAAACATAGCATATTAATTTTCAATTAAAAATGAATGCACCCCTTTTCACTTATTGTTATTGTGTGCATACGTATTCAATCTCCTCAGTTCGGTCCATATAACATTATATGTATGTATGTTTTCAGGGTTTGCCATTTGGCACCGAACAACCAACTGGTGTGTTCTTTCCTAGGAGAGAGCAAATATCCGTGTTTTTTGCTTTCCTAAGTTTCACATAGGTCTTTGTGTAGAGTTGATGCCTTGAAAGGTACGAGTAGTCTACACAGTATTTTTTAAGACTAAGAAAGTATCTTGCCACATAAATGTTTAAATACCTTCCCAATAAAAGAGGGGGGGGATATCAAAGAGTTAAGTGTGGATTGTATAAAGATAAAATCCTTATTAGTGACCACTGTTTATTTATGGTTATTGTGTGTGAATTTATAGCATCTTAGGAACTGGTTAAAAAAAAAAACAACAAAGGAAAACATAAAACGCTATTTAAAATTGGAACCAATGCTTTAAGAGTATAAAAGAGATTGAAAACTTTTATAAGATTATGGAATACCCCTGCCATCTGAATGTACTGCATGCTTCTGGATTAGAACCAAAGTAGTGACTAGGGAAAATCTGTAATGGACATTAATTCGTGAGACAGCTGGGGAAATATAAGTCTCTAGAAGACATCTGTAAAATCGTTCAGAAAAATCATCCAATCATCTAAGAATATACATACCTATATGTAGAAGGAGGGGGTGTGTGTAAAGAGTTAGAGAGCATGCAGGTCTTAGCTCTGAATGAAGAGCAGATGTGTACTCATTATTTTCTTGTTGCTTGAAATACTTCTAAGAATTTTGACAGAAATGTAGACATCTTTGAAAACTTGCATTCTTTTTTAATAAGAGACATCCTTGTTAGGAGACAAATAAATGGCAATAAGCAGTGGAAATGCCAAGCTGTGTGTCTGATGAAAGAAAAGGAAAGGAAAGGAGGAAAGGGAGAGAGAGAGAGAGAGAGAGAGAGAGAGAGAGAGAGAGAGAGAGAGAGAGAGAGAGAGAGAGAATATGAATTGGTTCCAAATGTGCTTTCTGAAAATTTACATGTGATAATGAATACACCTATAATAATCAAAACAGATTCCCATTCATCATAATGGCCCCTATGCAAATAACAGGAACAGGCTTGTGTGACTTCTATTAAATGGCCACATCTCAGTGACAACATACATTGTGAGCCCATTTGAAGGATGTCTTTGGATACCACTAAGTACAAGGAGTATTATGCTGAGCCTAAGCAATTTTCATAATACTTCTATATTAGCCAAATGGGTATTAAGCATGTAATTAAAAATGCATGATTATTATTACTTTGTATTCAAGTTTACGGTAGCTGTACTGAATATTTTAATAACTTCTCTTCTACAAATAGCACACAGGACATTATTGCAACTAAATTCATTTTAATTAGTCATGTTATAAATTATACTAGTGGCAATGCCCTGGCTGCCTGACAGAGAGAGAATATGGCCTCTATATTCACATGTAAGCAACCAGAATGACATTTAAGAAATCATTGATTAAAAAAATGCTTACAACCTCTGCTATTACCTTCACACCTAAAGACAACTGAGAGCTGAGTTGTACCTGTTAAAAAGGAAAGGCACTTTAAAGCAAAGAAGAAAAATGCTTCTTTCACTGGCTTATTTTATTCCACTTGAGAACAAAGACTGTAATGAATTAACCACACAAATCACTACGTGAAACAAAGGAAACAAAAAGGATGGATTCTTTTCCTTGTACTGTCACTGGAATGAGTAGAGGACTGTTTTATTGAAACAGTAATTTTAATTAGTTTCCAGCAGATAGTGGCGTGAGCTTTTCAGCAGCAGCTCTTGGCCTAGTTTAGTATCTCATTCTCCAGCACATGGGTGAGTTCTGTTTAGAGGCAAGAACTGACTGAGCCAGGGAGAGCAAAGGCATAGAAGAAAGAACATCAAACAGACTTCCTCATCTTGACAGGCCTCTAAGCACTGAACAAATGTCTGCTCTGACCATTGAGTCCTGCTCTGACTAGGGCTTGCCTGCCAATACACAGTTTTCTTTTCTTTTCTTTTTTTTTTTTTTTTTTCTATTTCAGCAATGAAGCTAAATGTGAAATGTAAAATGTGGCTTGGATAAAACAAAGATCCTCTTTTTAAAGTCAGGCAGAAGTATCAATGGAAAAATTTAGAAATGTGTCGTGGGTGCTTTCATTGTATTTTATGTTCTGTTGTATCTCTAATCATAAATGCACTTACAACTCTTTCTATGGTCTGATAATTAAAAAAGAACTCTTGGTACAAATAATACAAATTAATTGAAAGATGACAGCCCACTTGGTCATTTAAAGTTTACATCTTGAACCTTATTGCAACATATAAAGTCTACCTCCTAGTGAAAGCAAGGCTGATGGCTTTGTTAAAGTCACGTGGGTGCCCATTATTCAGAAGGACAGACAAAGCAGTCTTCTGTATGATCAAGTTCTTTCTTGCATATGATACCTGCTTCTTATCTTCACATGTGAGAATGGCAGCAGTATGTGAGAAGAGCATGACTCTTGGTGCTGCATGCCTTTGAAATATTGCACTCAGGTGCAAGCTTCTCTAAATGTGTGATGAGTTCCAGTGAAAAACTCTGAAGCTTCAATTAGGAAAAGAATCATACAAATACGTTTTACTGAGAGTTTAGTTCAATTTATCATTTGGCTTCCACTTTATTCATAGAATACTTTTAGGATCTTTATTCTACAAACTGTAATTTCCATAATTTGAATCATGTTTATTATAGGGACTCATTCAAAGATTTTTCAATCCCTTTCCACATTAGTAACAATGAGCAGGTGTTAAAAAAATAATGCAGTTCCTTTGAATATAATGGTGCTAAATAAAGTAGTGAGCCTGTCAATTTAAACTATTACCTTCATTTCCATTTCCATATTTGTGTAAAGTGTACAGCACAGCTTTGTACCAAGCTATTTTCAAGAAAGAACATAGTTGGCTTCTATACTATTGCATTTTACAAAATCAGAATGTAGCACAGAGTAATATTTGCCTCAGTTCATTGTCTACAGTGAATAAATTCATTGGAAATCTTATTGCCAATTAACATTTGAGTCCTCTTTCAGTAGAACATACTCAAAATTCATGGATTGCAATTAAAATGTAAAAAAATAAAATCAAACACTACTTCTCATTATAGTTATTATAAATTACAGGAATTTGTTATATATAATAGTATTGTTATGCAGGGTGTCTTTAATCCCAGCAGAGGCAGAGAGGCAGAGAGGCAGAGGGGAGAGGGGCAGAGGGGCAGAGGGGCAGAGGGGCAGAGGGGCAGAGGGGCAGAGGGGCAGAGGGGCAGAGGGGCAGAGGGGCAGAGGGGCAGAGGGGCAGAGGGGCAGAGGGGCAGAGGGGCAGAGAGGCACAGAGGCACAGAGGCAGGTAGATTCCTGAGTTCAAGTACAGCTTGGTTTAAGGAGTGAGTTTCTAGGAAAGCCAATGCTACACAGAGAAACCCTATCTTGAAAAATAAAACAAACAAGAAACAGACCAACCCCCTACTAGTGTGACTAAGATCTTTCATTAAGATCTTATAGTCAATTTTTATTATGAAAATTCTACATTACGTCATAATTTTGTTTCTAATTCAATGATGAAAAATTACAAAAATGGTTCTTTTGCTATGAAACAAAATTGAAAGTACTATGATCCTTAAGAAAGTATCACAACTTGCAAAATTCCTTAATACTATACAGAACATATTTAAAACAAACATCCTTCAATGCCAAGAAACAATGAGAGACATTAGGCACCATTTTCCATGAACTAGAGAAACAAGGATCACTGATCCACCTTAAATAGTTGATTTTGTAAAAACTGTAATATTACCAATATATAAGTTTAATCAGCTGAGAGATGAAAATATTTTGCTCAAAAGTACTTTTTCTCATTCCTTTAGAGTTTTGTCTTGAAGCTTCGAGCAATGACACATAGGTTATTTTTCTTAGTGAGATGTACTCCCTTGTGACAGTTTTTGACAAACAACATCAGGATAACTAGGTGTGCAGGAGTGACACTGAGGGATGATAATGTGCTCAGTGTAGCCTTCTGAGCAATTACCTGATCCCAATTAAATTGTGCTAGTGCTGAATATCCAAAAAGGCAGGTCAAAAATTGACCTTCATTGTCCATCTTTATCTGAAAGTGAAACCCCTGGTGTTCTGTCACATAATTACCATCAAAGAAAATTCCTAGTGGTGGCTAAGCTCCCTCCATGCTTCAATGTCCTAGGCAGTGGAAACATCAGGAAAAAATCATTCCTATCTTTTGTTTGTCACTGCATAATAATATAGTGAATGAAAATAATCTCCAAACTTGAATAACCTATAACTCTAATTACCAAATTTCCTCCCCCCTTCTTTTCGGGTTTTTGAAGCTTATTTTAAAAATCATCTCTGATTTTCAATAACATACCTCCACATATGCATCTTGAATAGTATATTTTTTTCTTTTGTGGAGATGAATCATCTCAGCAGTGGCTTCTAAAGAATTCTTTTAGTTAGATTCAAGGAGTAATTTTTCAAAAGAGGTACATTTCATGGAAATGTTTTTGATAATTTTTTTTCCTTTCATAAAATACGAAACTATTTGTCCTAGGAGACAGCTAGTAACAATAGGAAGAGACATTTGCTTGCTTTAAGGGGCAGGGTTAGCATTTATAATTTCACAGGAGCCTCGTTTCTCTTTTGTATTGCCACTGCACACTGCCTTGCATTTAAATGCAATGATTGCATCCCAAGTAATTGTTTTGACCATTTGAAACGTCATTTTTCCAAAGTTCTGAGAGATTTAGTCAATTTCAATTTGCTCTTCTAATTAGTTATATCTTTAGATTGCCCATAGATTTGCCATCAACTCTCTATTATCGAGTCAAGGGAAAGAAAAACGGAAATGTGTCTTCCTGAAAGCAATGTTTTCCTGCTCAAATATTATAGACAGGGGATGATTCCATTCTCTCGAGAGCCTAACAAACTTTCCACGTGAAACTGTTTGAGATCTAGAAGTGAGGATAGGAATCTGCTACTTTAAAATAATTATAATAAAAAAAAACCCTTAGCTTGTTAGATACTGTGCTTACTACTGAACTGTGAAAATGTAGTGAGACGGTGTACATGAAATGAACAACATAAAATTGACAATTGAAATAAACAACTTTTGACTGTGAACGGATGAGTGAGTACGTTGGTGGAGGAGATATTGGGTGATATTCCAAGTGCTTGTCATACATTAATTGCTTAATACTCACAATGAGCCTATTATTCTGGCAGCATCAATATGCTTATTTATAACATAAATGAGAAGTAATTGAGGCACAAAAGGCTGAATTATTGACCCTAAGTCATTAAGCCAGGCCACCCTGACTTTCTAACAGACTGACTGACTCTACAGCTGGAATTGGTGTTTGTTTCTTTTTGTTTTTTATCACAATACAATGTTGTTAATAATTACTTCTTTCAGAGTCAGTCAAAGTCCAGCCCTATGTTAGTTGGATCAGAACACAAGGCTTGTGTACATAGCATGATTTGGGAAATTCTGGCAAATTTCTTTTCTCCCAATTAGTTTTCTTCATCTTTTGTCAGAACTTCCATGGGTAGAGAATTTCTAGGGGGAAAATGTCACATACTGTGTAATAAATATACCCTTAAAGTTTTGGTTAGTGGCTACTGAACTTTAGTTTGAGAAAAAGTTCTGGAGATAGACTGGACTATTTCCACAGTGATATGAACTGCATTTTAAATGAAACATCTTATGTATATTTTATCACAATGCAACAACCTCATTTCAGATTACAAATTTGACAAATAGTTACAGAGCTCTTATGGTTAAGACCCATGATGTATATGAGTAATATACATAGCAAGAATTTGGTCTCTCTCTGCTTCAGTGTCTGCCAATGTGAGAAAAAGGAGGGGATCTACATGAAATTAGTCCTGAGGCTTAACAAGATATGCACGAAAGGGTTATCTTGCACATTTCTTGTCCCAAATCTTAAATGGAGCACTACATTGTATCTGCTAAATTTCAAATTTTCATTAATGATGTGTTGAATGAATGACTGAACACTCACCATGTATTACTTTTATGTATTTACTTTACAAGGATCACACCATCTTGATATGTAAAAATACCTCTCCTGAGACGAGTGAAGTGGGTACAGGAGGAGAATACTGAAGGGAAAGTGAACATTGGCAGGTCAATCTTTCTGATAGCAATTTAAGTAAAGACTTGAATCGTTGCTCAAAGACATAATCAGATAAGCACCTAAATTGGTTTCTTCAGTTGTAGCAAAATCACCTAGAGAACTTGCTAAAACCTGGATTGCAGGAGACCTTTCACAGACTTTCTGATTTGTTAGATCTGAGAGAAGAGCCATAAATTTGCATGCTAAAGAGTCATAGGTGATTTGAATAGAATTCACAAACAGACCACTAAAAACATTGAATTAATCTTGCTTTATTTTTAAATGACTGCATATTAACAAGCACTATGGCAGGAAGCCTAGAATTACCAGTTCATGTCCCATTTAGTCAAAATTTCCCAGTGGTAACCTCTTTCAAAACCATAGTGCAATATCACAGTGGCATCAATAGAATCCACCAGTGTAGAGTGGGCGGTGTCCTGACAACTGATCTAAAGATTAAAAATGCAATAGTTTTTCAGCCCTGGTCACCTATTAATATCACCTGGGAGGTTATAAAAAAATTCCTAAGCCCCAGATAAGAACCAATTCAATCAAAACAACTGAAGGTATATCTGGACCCTTGCCATTTTATGATGACAGTGAAGCCTTTTTTAAGAGTTTATGTTGTACTGAACACTTTTTACTTAATTTCAGAGGAGAGGCCAAACTCAAAATTCTGAAACTCTGCTACTAAAACTGAAGGTAGCTAAGTAAATCTACCTCTCAGATATGTATACTTTTCCCCATTTTTAAGCTTGAGGAAGCACAGTTAACTGAAAGTCTAGACACTGAACCTATTACAGTAGTGAAAGAACTGGCCATTCCTCCAAGGGGAATGATAGTTTCCCCACTAAACACTCTGAAAAGACCATGGTGCTCACTATGAAGGACCTAGCGATGATTTTGGCAAAGACCCTTTTTGTAATTATCTAAACTTATTCTATTGCTGGGTGGAAAAACAGTCCCTTTAGGACATAGTTAAATGTGTTCATCAGAAACTTACTCCTCATTCCTTTCATATTTTAGGGGAGTAAGCACTCCTACACATTGGACTATACATATTTCAAACTGTGTGCATTGTACGTTTCACAGTATTTCTAAATCAAGGCCTACCATGGACAAGAAATTATTCTGGCCATAATTTGTAGTAAATGTATTGCTTTCCAATTAGAAACTACCACAAGTGTTTTTGTTTGTTTGTTTGGTTGGTTGTTTGGTTGGTTGGTTTTTTGTTTTTTGTTTGTTTTTTTAAGTGGGTGTAGATGGTCACATACTGGCTTTATATTATGTATGGCTTACGCTATTCATGTAGGCATCATTAAGTAGTCGCCACAATCTCCAAGAAAACAGAATATGGTGCCAGTCTTTGTTTCTTTTCTGGTTACTATTGGCTTAAAGACAATTTCATTAGGCTCCTCCTAGGAACCTAGCAACAGCAACATAGCAACAGCTTACATCATCACATGCCATCACATGATAGCCTATAAGGCTTATCTTACCTATTCCAGCTCTTTTTATCTTCATCTCCTATTCTCCTCCCCGTCTTCACTCTCTCTGTCCCCACATGCTCCCCCCCCCCATGTGCCTCTTCCTCTCATCTTTCTTTCTGTCCTTCTCTGCCCCCCTTCTCTGTCTCTATCCCTTTCCAGGACCCCTTCCCTTCCCTAGCCAATAAATCTTTATGGTAGGTCTGTCTCGTGGCTTGATTTTTCAGGGGGAACACTATACTGCTCTTTTACAAAACACAACAGTTACTGTGATTAAAAAATCAGCCCAGGGGAGAAAGGGTTCTAGGTTAGAGTTCACCATTGCTTGGAAGTCTTAATGGCAGCAGCTCCACACAGCTGTACTGCCCATATTTAGTATAGGTCTTCCCAACTCAATTAATCCAATTAAGAAAATCTCTCACATGTATGCGCATAGACCAAATCAATCTAGGCAAGCCCTCATTGGAAGTCTCTTGCAAGGTAATTCCAGATGTTGCCAAGTTGACAATTAAAATCACCAGCCACAGTGCTATGCAAGGCAGCTCTATAATTCCCTGTGCACATGTTCTAGCAACAATAACCGTTTTTAAAGCAACATTGTCATTAACTGCAAAGGGCAATATCCAATATATGAAATGTCATAATTATTTTCTCAGGTTATATTTCAAATATCAAAATCTTCAACACCTGAAAAGACCTTAAAACAACTACACAGATAACCACTAAATTAGGGCACAGATTAAAATGATAATGACAGCAATTATACCTTGAGTGTCTGAGGGTAATATGAATCAATCTAGGTGGTTTTCTAAAATGCCACATCTTCAAAATAAGTTTTGACCCACTGATGCCTAATTAACCCTTCCTGACATGAGTGTCCAGTATAATTATTTCTTTACTGTCTTTTAGTTCTCTCTGGTCTCTAGAGTTTAGCTGTCAAAATAACTCAAAGATGGGCACTTTGTTCCTATTAACCCCAGGATACATTTCCACATGCAGGTAATTCTCAGGTTGTTTGACCTTTGCATTAGCTGAGAAGGAAAACATTAATGGTTTGCTCTTTCAATAAGAAACAGTAACTAACTCTGAATAACATCAAACACGCACACACACACACACACACTTTTTCTTTTCTTTATAATGGCAAATATTTAAAAATTGTGCAAATGGAAAATTTAGAGGAAAATATGCTTCCATTTTTATTTTGCTTCTTTTCTTCCTCCATATAATTCCTCCCCTGATCTTACTGCCCTCATACATTACTAATGTTACAGAGGTTAACAGCTTTAGAGGTGATCTAGGAAGCACCTCCTCTTCTTGGTGTACTTTGGGCTCTGCATTTTGTTTTCCTGGAAATTCTAGAAAGGTAAACATCAGCCTTGCATCTTTTTAAGTATTAAATTATCATATGGTGGTAGTATGATCTGGACTTTTTTGATACCCATTAAAACAAAGCTACTTCCTCATGATCAAACAAACAATAAACAAAAACAAACATAAAACAAATAATAGAGCAAACAAAAAATAAATTAGAATCTAAGTTCTAACCCTGTCTCTGTCTGGAGACCTGATTGACATTCTAAACTACCCAGAACATTACACATTATTGTTTCTTCCCTTCAGAGGTAATCCAGATATGTCTGTCAATCATTTGGAGGAGTCTACACCCCACCCCAACTCAGGAAATCTGCGTCAACTGAAAGCATGCTAAGGAATGGAAAGACTAATAACCTCTCTAATGAGATAATATACTTTTCCTTCCCACTATCCTCTTCTTCAGTTGTACTGGCTAGTTTTGTGTCAACTTGACACAGCTGGAGTTACCACAGAGAAAGGAGCTTCAGTTGAGGAAATGCCTCCATGAGATCCAACTGTAAGGCATTTTCTCAATTAGTGACCAAGGGGGAAAGGCCCCTTGTGGGTGGGACCATCTCTGGGCTGGTAGTCTTGGGTTCTATAAGAGAGCAAGCTGAGCAAGCCAGATGAGGCAAGCCAGTAAAGAACATCCCTCCATGGCCTCTGCATCAGCTCCTGCTTTCTGACCTGCTTGAGTTCCAGTCCTGCATCCTTTGGTGACCAACAGCAGTATGGAAATGTAAGCCGAATAAACCCTTTCCTCCCCAACTTGCTTCTTGGTCATGATGTTTGTGCAGGAATAGAAACCCTGACTAAGACATCAGTGAAGTCACAGAGTTCCCACAAAGTATCAGTAGGAACCTATATAAGCTTTCCTTTTCCTTTTCTCTCTTATTCTTCTTGGTCCTGGCCAAAGTCAGTCAGAGAAGTAACAGCTCAGATTGAATTGAAGGTAAAACTTCACCAAGAGATAATTGTATAAACTGACAACTGTTAGATCCAACCAACACCCTCCCACTTGCACAAATAACAGTGATGATGAGATGTCACTTAGTATACAGAAGGATTGTTATGTGTTAAACAAGCTAGATAAACCAAACCAGAGGGTTTCTGTTGACTAGAGAGGCAGACCTCCTAATAAAGGTTCCTGTTTGGCAGGAGCGATCCTTAACATTTCCATAAAAGTCAACTACCTTCGGTAAAGACATCTAGATTCGTGTGAATCCAGACAGCCTGTATCACTGCAATTAGCCTGTATAAACCTTGTTGTTGTCAAATAAAAATGCACTTGTTTTTCTGCCATTTTCCTTTTTGCCCCTACTCCCTGAGACAGCATTGGTAGTTTGATCCCCAATAAATCTTTTTTTTTTTAAACCCCACAGAGCTGTCTAGTTCAGTAGTTTCTCTGTGGTACATTTAGTTTGAAAACCTAGCAGAGACACTGGGCCACCCAAAGGGCCCCTTGTCCCTCCTAACTGAACCAAGTTGCCAATTTTTGACCATCCTGGGTGGAGAACACTTTCTTCAACAGCCTAGTACCATCCATTATATTTGACTCCAAGTTTTCAGAGTTGAAATCTTTGGCTGCTTCTCCTCAGTCTCTCCCCTATTCCCATCCCTGAACCCCTCATTGGCTCACTGGGTCCTGTCTCTCTTGACTCCTGGAGAGATGACTGAAGAGACCACTGCTGCAAACTTCACACTGGAGTGCCAGGCAGCTTCTCTCTAACCTATAGTAGTAGAGGGACACTCCTCCACTGATCCTGAGTATTCCCTCAGACAAATCTCTTATGATTTGGTGACACCCTCAGATTGAGACGCTTTCAACAAATCACTTAACCCTTCCTTTCCTTGTGTGTCTATTCCTACCTCACTAGAATCCTATGGACCTTTTCCTAAGTCTCTCTCACCTCTTCCATGCTCTCCTCTTGGAAATTATTTGCATCTATCTCTTGCTCTTCATTCCCCTCCTCTCTCTCCCTTTCTCACTTCTGTAGCTTGCTCTGTCTCTAACCATGGGCTCTTATTCATAATTAATTATCTCTAAGCTGTCTCTTCTCTCTGCTCTTAAAAATTTTTGCTCTCCACTTGCTTTAGTTCCTCCCTCTAATCACTAAATTCAGTTCTGCAAATATTCAAATGCTTTTTGAGTATAGAAATACTGAAATATTGTCACATGCTGTTCTGCCTTACCAAAAAAACTGGCCCTAGAGTTGGGATTTGGCCTGCCCTAGACTCGAGCATTTTTGTATAAAAGTTTCCTTGAAAGTCTCTGTCCTGAGTCAGTCTGGCCACCTGACTCGGAGAAGGAAGAGGAGAACAAAACAGACCAAACAGAAACAAAGACACTTTGTACTAGAGAACAACTAAAATATCAATGATTTCCAATAGAGGTTACACATGGCAAAGTGTAATCACATATGTTCAGTTATCTGATTTTTTCCCCTTTTCCCTTTTGGGATTTGTTGTTGTTGTTGGTTTTTTTTTTCTATGTTTGAAACTTGTTGAAATGTAAACTTTTCTCTGTCTCAGGATCTATAAGATCACTGGGGCATGGTTTAAGAAAACCTATCCTATTCAAGGTCATGGATATCTTTGAAATTTTTGTTGAAAGATAAACTTTATTTCAGATTTTTTAAAATAGTTAGGGTGTAGTCAAAAAATATCTGTGGAATTTCAAGCAGAAAAAGTTACCTTAAAATTTGTAACAAGAAGGGTTAATAGTTTTAAATATATGTGTGTACATATACATGTGTGTTACATGTATAGATATAGTTTTAAATATATATGTATATATATATGTAATATATATACACATATATGTATGTATATATGTTATCTTAATTTGCTGCAACAACCATATATGATACTTAGATTCACTATTTAGAAAAGTAGAGATATTTTAAGATGATTTATTTTATTCAAGATAGTTTTTATACTTTATTTTTCTTGGACAAAGCAAGCAACACTAGGCCTCCAAGATGATGCATTATTTTCCATACATTAAGAACGCAATAGTATGCTGATGCCAAGATATTGTTGCAGATAGGAGTCTGGTATGGCTCTCTCCTGAGAGGTTCTCCTAGCACCTGTAGAATACAGAAGTAAATGCTTGCAACCAACCATTGGACTGAGCACGGGGGTCCCCAATGGAGGAGTTAGGGGAAGGACTGAAGGAGCTGAAAGGGTCTGCAACCTTATGGGAAGAACAACTATATCAACTAACCAGATGCCTCAGAGCTGCCAGGGTCTAAATCATCAATCAAGGAGTACTCATGGAGGGACCCATGGCTCCAGCCACATACGTAGCAGAGGATGGCCTTGTAGGACATCAATAGGAAGAGAGGCCCTTGGTTCTATGGAGGTTTGTTGTATCAGAGAATGGGATGCTACAGAGGTGAGTAGAGAGTGGGTAGGAGGGTAGGGAGCACCCTCTTAGAGGCAAAGGGGAGGGGAAGGGGTGGAAGGTTCATGGAGGGGAGACCAGGACGAGGGACATTTGAAATTTAAACAAATAAAATGATTACTTTTTAAAAGAAGGCAATAGTAGGCCTCAAAGGTATTTTAGACTAAGAAGGATTTCTTTTTTTATGGCAATTTTTGTCCTGGAAGTGGAAAACAGCAAATGAGAACAAAACCATGAACAAGGTTTATGGAAAATAGGGCTTAAAATTATATTTGTTTACTGATTGAGGTTCCTAATATTATAATGATCTCTTCTGGTGGTTAACAGAAACTGACTTAACAGTGTATGTCTAACTTCTTATGACTTTGGTAGTTAATCAACACCAGTCTTCTAGAAAAATTTAGATAAGAAATATGTTTAATAAATAATGAATGTCTGATAAATATGATTTATAGGTTCCTAAGATCTACTCGGATTAACAGTAACTGAGTTGAAGATGTATGTCTAGCCTCCTTGTCTTTGCTAACTTTCTTAAACTTTAGCTATTTGTACCAAATGAGTCATACAAGAAAGTGTAATGTGCTGTAAGGATCAGAAAAGTAAGGATCTCAGTCTCTCTGTGGACTGTAATAAAGGTTAATAGTCTTATTTTGATGTTAAGGGATCTTCAATTAAATATGTAATTCAGAATTTTAAAGCTCAAACTTAACAGGGATAAAACTGTAAAATCTTAATCTAAAAACATACTAATTCATTGTAAACTGTTAAAGATAATTAAGGTATTCAAGTTAATGGTCACACACACACCTTACAAATGATCAAGTTGGTTAATATGGTCAGAATTAGAGGGACTGTATTAGAGTCACAGAATCACAAAGATTTAGAACCACTCACTAACTTATGAAGCATATGCTTTTAGCCTTTTACATATGTTACCAAGGTTAAGTCTGAAGCAAGTAAATAAACCTGAGTAAAGTTTGTTTAAAGTCGGGTATACTCAATAGATTACATGATAACCCTCAACCTCCCCCACAGAGAGATCAGCTGAATTTAAGATGCTTAATGAATAAAGCTCCCTCTGATGGACAGAAATACCAGCTTCTGGCAGTCCTGTGGCTATCTCCTATGAAGAATCCACCATTATCTACTTTGAGTGTGTTAAGGCTGACCACTGGGTAAAGAACTATGCCTTGTGTATTGCCAGAGCTCTGCCCAAACTGTGCACACTGCTGGGTAGACTGCTCTATTCTACCATGCCAAAGTAGGCTGGTTCCCAGAAATTCTTCCTCCACATGAAAATCTCTCAGATCTGAGTCTGGCAGCTGGAGACTAATGCTTCCCCTTGTGGTAGTGGAAGACTTAATGCTACCCTCTGTGGTGGACAAAGACTGATAACATCTGCTCCCAATAAAGTTATCAAGATCACCATAGAGGATCCCAGGTTGGCTGTCCAGGTATCAGATATGTTTCTGTCATTTTAACTAATACTTATGCCTCTTGGTTATACTTCCTGATCAAATGTATCTTTTTCAGATCTTCATGATATTGATGACAGGTCCTATCTTCATCAGAGTTTGACAACAGCAAGCCAACATCAGTCAGTCTCTCCTGTTAGGCTGCAGCTACTAGATCAGTCCATTCATAGCTAGAAAGTCTGATCTCAATAGTCAAAAGTTCTGGCTTTATAGTAACTTCAGGTGCAAAAGATGGATTTGATACTTGCTGATGATAAAAATTTTAAAACATTTTAAAAAAAACCTTAAATTATCCCAGTCTCTTAAATAAAAACAATAAGCCTTGCTATTCCTGGAGCTACTAGGTCTTCTGTTGAAATAGGTAAACACACAGGTTTACATGCTCACATATTTATGGTGAAAAGGGTAAACTCAAAAACAGGTTTCAATGGAGAGAAAAAAGTCAGATTACTATGCTATTGATACCTTTAGTTTTAAAAAAGAACAATAAAACCCCTTGCTTTTCAATATTTTCTTAGTAAAGAAACACTTATGTCTAATATTAAAAGACTGGGTATTTTTAGATGAAAAGAATAAAGTTTAAATTGCGGAGGTCTTAAGAAGTGATTGAAGGTATGTATAAATAAGATCTAAAGATAATACAATGGAGTTCTGATAAGTTATTAATCTAGTCTTGATAATAGTCACAAGGTCTAGCTACTAAACATTTTTTAAAAACACACTCATAGGCTCAAATTTAAATGTTTTTTGTTGTTTTCTAAATATAGATTTAAAAGTGTTTCTCATTATGCTGAAAACACCTCTGTCCAATCTATATATACACAGACATCTGGATAGAGGGAAAGTGATGAGTTATTTCTCAGTGAAATGAGCCAATTCAAGCCGGAATAATACACACAGAGGGGTGAAGATTTATCAGAAAGCTGCTCTTGGGTGGGCAAGTTCACTGGCCTCAAGGAAGGAAGTCAGGGAAGTTGCCATGGAAAGGGAGAAAGAGAAGAGGAGGAACAGACAGAAAAAAAGACTGCTAAATCAGAGAGAAGGGGGGAGCATAGGGGAGGGGAGGGGAGGGGAGGGGAGAAGAGAAGAGAAGAGAAGAGAAGAGAAAAGAGAAGAGAAGAGAAGAGAAGAGAGAAGAGAAGAGAAGAGAAGAGAAGAGAAGAGAAGAGAAGAGAAGAGAAGAGAAGAGAAGAGAAGAGAGAAGAGAAGAGAAGAGAAGAGAAGAGAAGAGAAGAGAAGAGAAGAGAAGAGAAGAGAAGAGAAGAGAAGAGAAGAGAAGAGAAGAGAAGAGAGCCTCAGCCTGGGGGAAAGGACAAATCAGCCCCTAGGCTGGAAAGTTCATGGTAGTGGTCAGGGTAGGCCAGGTAAGGACTGAGGGATACTGGGAGAAATCTGGAGGCCAGGTCAGCTTTGGTAGGTAAAGTATGCTCCTTAGCCCCTTGTCTCAGTGTCTGAAACAAAACAAAAAGTGTTCCTTTTTATTCCAGAACCATCTTTTGGGTACTCAAACTCTTCTTTCCCTTTTGTTCTCTTTCCTGCCAGCATATGTGTCTTATTACTGATGCATTTTTTTATATGTTGATAACTTTTTAGGTTTTATTTTGCTATGACTAGAAGTTATGAATTTGGTTGAGATGTTTACCTTAACTTAGTAACTGCTTTTTCTACAGTGAGGTCTTCAGTGCTGATTGCAGACAGTGATCATGCTAATAATAGAGATAAAACATTGATCACTTTTGTCAACTTTAAAGGATTCATGCAAGCTCTAGGGAGACATGATTTAGATCCACCTGTCAGGGTTCCAAAAGTCCCTTCCTCCCCCTCCTTTTGGGTGCTCTCTTTGTCTTCCTGACCTCCAGACAGCATGGCAAGATTGGAAATTGGTTCAAAGCAGAGGCTCAAGCTGGCATTCCAGACCTTGCTTTTTTTCAAGCCCTCAATCATCAGGAAGTAGCCAGAGAACTCATCACACCTTATCATTTACAAAAGGCTGGGATGTTAGGTCCAAATCCCCACCCCAGCTCTGCTTAATGTCAATGGTGGTGGTGATATTGCTCTAAACTGAAGAACTTTGGCCGAGATAAACAAATGACTCTTGTTGGGAAATAAGCCTAAAGGCAGGTTTCTGTTAATCAGAAAAGCAGCTCTCCTAAGGCAGTTTCCTCTTTGCAAGTGAAAGGACAACACAAACCCCATTTGTCTCCATTTAAGGACCAGGCCTAATTTCAAAAGGAAAGCCATGAGGCACCAGTTCCAGAAACAGACCACAAGTCCCAGAAACTAGGCCATAGTACAGCAGCTCCAGGAACAGACCATAAAATCCAGAAACAATGACATAAAAGTCCCTCCCAAAGAAGAGCTTGGGGATAACCATAGGGATTGGAAAATATCTTATCCCAGAATGGGCCATCTGTAGTTAAATGTTCTATCTCATTCTGCAGCCCTATCTCATTCTGTAGTTAAATGTTCATGGCATCAGAATGAAGACCACTGACTACCTGACACAAACCAATCAGAAGCTGACCCTTGTGACCTCTCCAGCACACACCAATGAAATTTTAGATTACCTAAACCCACTCTCTAAATATAGAACTAACCTAGTAGCCAATCAAAGTTATGCTAATATCACTGCTTTTGCCCTAACAATCACATTACAGATTGCCCAATACTTCTAGAAAGTTCCACTGGTTCCTTATGAGAAGGCCTGTGTGCCTTTGTCTAGGGTCACAGTTTTGGACAGTTGTTGACCCCTTGCATGCTGGTGGTTTCTGCAAAATAAACACTCTTTTGTCTTTTCATAGCAGCTGAGCCTAGGGTCTTCCCTTCAGTGATTGTGTGGCCCTTATACAAGAAACCACCATAAATCATTAAGGAACCTCCCTTAATTTTCCCCAGAAGGTCAATTATCTCTAGGAAAGGGACCTAGTATCTATTCAATCCAGGCAACCAGTGACAGGCCAGATCACCACCTGCTTGCTTTTCTGCAATTTTACCCTTCTCTGCTTTGCCCTCCATGGAAAGGCCGCCTTAGCAGTTAGATCCTTAATAAATCTAACTTTCACTCATATATTCATATATATATATATATATAGAGAGAGAGAGGGGGGGTGTCTGGTTTGGTAATTTCTTGGCAC
This sequence comes from Mus musculus, assembly GCF_000001635.26. Lineage (NCBI taxonomy): Eukaryota > Metazoa > Chordata > Mammalia > Rodentia > Muridae > Mus > Mus musculus. The sequence goes on from NC_000086.7 coordinate 86,970,501, forward strand.
TATCACTTATAGCAACCACTTTACCCTTTTCCCTTTTTTTAAGGTATTTTCTTCATTTACATTTCCAATGCTATCCCAAAACGCTACAATACCCTCGCCCACACCCACTCCCCTACCCACCCACTCCCAGTTCTTGGCCCTGGCGTTCCCCTATACTGAGGCATATAAAGTTTGCAAGACCAAGGGGCCTCTCTTCGCACTGATACCCTACTAGGCCATCTTCTGCTACATATGCAGCTAGAGACACGAGCTCTGGGGGTACTGGTTAGTTCATACTGTTGTTCCACTTATAGGGTTGCAGACACCTTTAGCTCCTTGGGTACTTTCTCTTGTTCCTCCATTGCAGGCCCTGTGTTCCATCCAATAGCTGACTGTGAGCATCCACTTCTGTGTTTGCCAGGCACTGGCATAGCCTCACAAGAGACAGATATATCAGGGTCCTTTCAGCAAAATCTTGCTGGTATATGCAATGGTGTCAGTGTTTGGAGGCTGATTATGTGATGGATCCCCGGGTGTGGCAATCTCTAGATGGTCCATCCTTTCGCCTCAGCTCCAAATTTTGTTTCTGTAACTCCTTCCATGGGAGTTTTGTTCCCAATTCTAAGAAGGGGCAAAGTGCCTACACATTTTTGGTCTTTGTTCTTCTTGAGTTTCATGTGTTTTGCAAACTGTATCTTGGGTATTCTAAGTTTCTGGGCTAATATCCACTTATCAGTGAATACATATCATGTGAGTTCTTTTGTGATTGGGTTACCTCACTCAGGATGATACCCTCTAGGTCCATCCATTTGCCTAGGAATTTCATAAATTCATTCTTTTTAATAGCTGAGTAGTACGCCATTGTGTAAATGTACCACATTTTCTGTATCCATTCCTCTGTTGAGGGACATCTGGATTCTTTCCAGCATCTGGCTATTATAAATAAGGCTGCTATGAACATAGTGGAGCATGTGTCCTTCTTACCAGTTGGAACATCTTCTAGATATATGCCCAGGAGAGGTATTGAGGGATCGTCCGGTAGTACTATGTCCAATTTTCTGAGGAACCACCAGACTGATTTCCAAGAGAGCCGGCTGAGCAAGCCAAAGCAAGCAAGCCAGTAAAGAATAGTAAAGAAGCTATTGGATGGATCACAAGGCCCCCAATGGAGGAGCTAGAGAAAGTACCCAAGGAGCTATAGGGATCTGCAACCCTGTAGGTGGAACAACAATATGAACTAACCAGTACCCCCCCACACACACACACACCCAGAGCTGCATGTGTATGAAAAGATGGCCTAGTCAGCCATCACTGGAAAGAGAGGCCCATTGGACTTGAAAACTTTATATGCCCCAGTACAGGGGAATGCCAGGGCCAAAAAGTGGGAGTGGGTGGGTAGGGGAGTGGGGGAGAGGGTATGGGGGACTTTTGGGATAGCATTGGAAATGTAAATGAGGAAAATAAAACCTAATTAAAAAACAAACAAAAAAATCCAAAAAAAATCATAAAAAAAAAAAAAGCCATGAAAAACAAGTCAGTAAGCAACATTCCACACGGTGATTTCTGCTTAAGTTCCTGCCTCCAGGTTCCTTCTTGAGCTCTAGCCTTCCCTTCCTTTGATGATAGACCATAACCTGCAAGCTAAGTAAACCCTTTCCTCTCCATGTTGTTTCCAATCATGGTGTTGATCATGGGAATAGAAAGCAAACAGGGACAGATGACCTGTTGGTACGTCTACAAGTAGAACTTTTCTGAGTTGAGCCTTTTGATGAGAATATGCCACCTTTATTGCTGCTTGTTAGACATTCTGAATTATAAAACCCATATTAGATACAAATGGATTACTCACCTACAAAAATTATGAAATAACATATAAGCATTGATGTATACATTAATATTGGAATATATATATATATATATATATATATATATTACAAGCTGCAAAACTATGTAAAATAGATTCATGTGCACACACAGGAGTGTAATAATCTAGTTTTCACTTGTAATGCAGTCTGGTTGAAACACGGAGTACAAAAAAAAAAAAAAAAAAAAAGAGTAAGCCAAGGACTAAGACCAGAAAGGTTACTCACAAGTTTTGTAGCTGTGTTGGTAGTTATCTTTCTCCTCTGGTACTATGCAGATTACCTTGCAGTACCATGAACACTAGTTAGTAGGAGTGATGACTCTAGTTAGGTACCAGCTTTACTTTTCCATGTTCAATGAAATATTTAGTAATATTATCTTGAGCAATGGCCCCTACCACCAGTTTGTGGAGAACAACCAATAAAAAAGCTTTGGCAAGCCGGGCGTGGTGGTTCATGCCTTTAATCCCAGCACTTGGGAGGCAGAGGCAGGCGGATTCCTGAGTTTGTGGCCAGCCTGGTCTACAGAGTGAGTTCCAGGACAGCCAGGGCTATACAGAGAAACCCTGTCTCGAAACCTCCCCCCAAAAAAAAATTAAAAAAAGCTTTGGCAATATACTGGGATATTTGGGAGTATATCATGGGGCCCCTTTGGTCAATGATTCAATTAGATGTAACCCATTCCTGAATGGTATACTGAGTGCAATAGTGGTACAAACATTGCGGCGTATCCAACCAAACATCTCTTTGAATAGATATGGAACTCATGCTTGATACTCCTTGGGTGGCCAAGAACCTGAAACTACATAAGCCATGGACTTAAAGTAAAACCAAATGCTATTGTTATGCTAAAGGAACACAGCTATAAAATGACTCCTGATGACATTCTGCTATACACATCAGTTCCTTGGTCAGCTATAGGTAGAGAAGCTTCTTCTTTTGATATATGCAAACTAACTTAGAGACCCACAAGTGGACAATGTGTACAGGGGAAGAGACTTTGGAATACTTAGCCCTAAATGGGACGTGTTCATCAAGTTCTTTCTCTCAGGGTTTAGGGGACTCTGTGGAATTGGAGCCAGAAAGATTTTAAGAGCCCAAATGGATGGACCTGGAGAGCATCATCCTGAGTGAGGTAACACAATCACAAAGGAACTCACACAATATGTACTCACTGATAAGTGGATACTAGCCCAAAACCTAGGATACCCACGATATAAGATACAATTTCCTAAACACATGAAACTCAAGAAAAATGAAGACTGAAGTGTGGACACTATGCCCCTCCTTAGAAGTGGGAACAAAACACCCATGGAAGGAGTTACAGAAACAAAGTATGGAGCTGAGATGAAAGGATGGACCATGTAGAGACTGCCATATCCAGGGATCCACCCCATAATCAGCTTCCAAATGCTGACACCATTGCATACACTAGCAAGATTTTACTGAAAGGACCCAGATGTAGCTGTCTCTTGTGAGACTATGCCGGGGCCTAGCAAACACAGAAGTGGATGCTCACAGTCAGCTAATGGATGGATCACAGGGCTCCCAATGGAGGAGCTAGAGAAAGTACCCAAGGAGCTAAAGGGATCTTCAACCCTATAGGTGGAACAACATTATGAACTAACCAGTACCCCTGAGCTCTTGACTCTAGCTGCATATGTATCAAAAGATGGCCTAGTCGGCCATCACTGGAAAGAGAGGCCCATTGGACACGCAGACTTTGTGTGCCCCGGTACAGGGGAACGCCAGGGCCAAAGGGGGGGAGTGGGTGGGTAGGGGAGTGGGGGTGGGTGGGTAAGGGGGACTTTTGGTATAGCATTGGAAATGTAAATGAGCTAAATACCTAATTAAAAAAAAATGAAAAAAAAAAAAAAGATTTTAAGAGCCAAAGATGATAGATGACACCAAAAAAAAAAAAAAAAAAAAACATAAGCAAAAACAAAAACAAAACAAAACAAACAAGCAAACCAGTGTCTTCCAGATACCATAAGACCAAGTCACATAATAACTCATCGAGACTGAGACTGTGGTCACATGCACAAGGCCTGTTTAGGTTAAACTGGTTGGGATACAGCACAAATATTCTATTTACTGACTCTGAAAAATTATGTCCCTGTGTTCTCAATGATTACTGGCAGAGCCAGTGGAGCCAGGCTAGCAGGATATGTAAATGTTTGTTATTTCCTCAAACAGATGTCCCCATGTCTTTATTATTAGACCCCAAGCAGACTCCATAAGCCTGGCAATATAAAACCAGCACTGAGAAGGGGAAGTGAACGTGTGCTCTCATCGCGAAGTGAGGGGTTGTCTGTAATTGATATCTATTGGCAAAGGAAAAAAAAAACTCTCCAGTAAAGTCTCACTGGTTATATTAACTGTACTTAAGAGTAGGCCTCATCCCCAACAGTAAGATGACCAACACAAAATGAACTCAAGGGTGTCTTTTTAGATTGTTCTTTTTGGGGAAGAGGGGGCTCTTATTGCTTTGTTTGGGCTTTTTTGGTCTTTGTTTATATATTATGGTTTTTTATTCTGAGTGTGTATAAATTGTGTGTGTGTGAGCATGTGATTATGTGTGTGTGCATCTGTGCATGTTTGTGTGTGCATATTTCTGATCAGTAAAAATTCTTTTTTTTTTTTGCAATAAAAATATATGACTAAGCCGGGGCAGTGGTGGCACATGCCTTTGATCCCAGCACTTGGGAGGCAGAGGCAGGCAGATTTCTGAGTTCGAGGCCAGCCTGGTCTATAAAGTGAGTTCCAGGACAGCCCAGGCTACACATAGAAACCCTGTCTCTAAAAAAGAAAAAATGGCTAGAAAGGTTATTTATGGCATTCTCTTGCATTTTAAACCTAGACACTGTTAATATAGTTGAAGGCTAGAAATGTAATCAAGTCTTTAAAATAAAGTACATAAACTGAGGCACCTGGATCAGTGGTGTCAATGAAGAGAGAAACAGAGACTCTTTTGAAATGATGGCAATGGACAAGTGATGGGAACAAAAGCAAAGCAGTAGGGAAAAGCATTTCCAGAATACATTTGAGCAGTGTTTGAGAAGCTTACTCATTGTTTTAGTGAACGGGACTATGAGGAAGAATGCTTCCTAGGAATTTTGCCACACGAATATGTGAATTTCAGAACCCCATATTTGGAGTACCTAGTTTAGGTAAAAGATAAGAAAAATTAAATTATCCAATTAGAATCTGAGCAATTGGTGGAAGATGTCTCAGGCGTATGTGCTTGAGGGTCAAGACAAAGACCTTTCCTAGAGAATATGTGGGGAGAGGTAAACATAAGAGAAACAAAAAGAGAATGCAAGAAAAATCACAAGATGAAACACTATTTACTGTGATGTCAGAATGCAAAGAGTCAGTGAGGAGAGAAAGAAATACAGGAAAAGTTAGAAAATAAATAGACTATTTTAAGAGGACAGTGATCAACAGTGTTAAATGCTTTCATGTGGGATAAGTGCTGGGAACGGCACAATACCTGCTGCCTTTAGTGAATTCCATGAGAGTGTTATGGTTTTCTGATATATTTCTTTAAAGTTATACAATTATTTCAATATTGTCAAAAATTCTAGTGCTGTAGGATTGTGATAAGAGAGACCATTCTAAATGATTCCCTGCCATCACCCCGGGTCACCAATAATATTATTAAGCATCAGTTCTGGTACCAGTCATTGAGCCTAGAATAAATAACATCATTCCATGCTGGGAAATGGCCTTATTCTTCTGATAGCTTGACAAGTTTTTAATCAGCATTGCAGCATGTGGAGCTGGAAATAATAATTTGATTTACATGTAGTCTATAAGTGACATTAGATAACAAATAGTTCTCAGTGGGAGAGACGTATGGAAGGCCTTTCAGTAACTAGATATTAAAGCTTTTCATATAAAAGGATGTCCTTTGTTGTAATAATACTATAAAAATTGATTTTCATAGATCACATGCCAAACTATTTATTGGAGTAGAATGCCAAGTCATTGAAGTAGATTTAAGTCATTAAATTTTGGTAGGGCTAATGTGTATCTCAGTTTCCTATCGCTCTCTAGGGTATGCCAATTATTTTCAGATGACATGCACTCAAGTATATATTTATCTGCAGTGCTGACAAATAAGTAATGAAGCAAGTACCTCATAAACACACCCCTGCTTGAGCAAGGCATCAACGTATTTGAGATTACTTTGCTTTTGGTTGATAATTAAAATAACTGTGTGTCCCACAATTTTGTTTACGGGTTATTTTTAGTTGCTTAGGATGTTTTAGATAGACTACTTGAACTAGAATTACTTTATCTTAACTTAATTGACCAATCTTGTCCAGTAGGTTTTGAGTAAAACATATGAATTTAGAGAAGCCGTCCTTCTTTTTTATAAGGTCTCACTTTATGAGCCCAACTGTTACAATGATGCTGAAGGAAGATACAGTGGACTCATTCATACTTTTGATTACGTAGCTTCACTCATCAGTGTGAGACCATCAAGTAAAGTAGTGGCTTATTTTTCATAGGATGAAATAGATAAAAGATAAGAGTTAATGACTTGCCCATAGAGGGGATAATTTTATTAGTAAAAATTGTATCTTTTCTATGTAAGCTAACTGTGTGAGAAATTGTAATTAATGTAAAATACCTGGGGGTGTAAGATAAACTTCAAGGTGTGAAAGGATCACAAGGCCAAGATTAGTCAAACAAACATTGATTCTAAATTAAGATGAAACGTAAGTGCCTATCCTCTTTAATTTAGCTCTCCCAAATAAATAAGTCCCACTGAGACACTTACTTATTTAAAAACAAGATACAATGATGTTGCTTGGTGAATTTGTTTAGCATGTCTTAATCTTGTGATACTTTGTGCACTGAATTTCATAAGTGATAAATATTTATATTAAAATGTGTATGAACATTTTAGATATATAGAACCAGTTTTTGTATATGTGTTTAGGGTTGCATTTTCCACATTTTCAAAGTTTGTTTTTTCAAATTACTGAGAATTCCATACATGAATACTGCATTTCTATCATTCCACCCCTATTCTGACCAAGTCTTCTTGTGTCCCCCTCTAAGCTCTACAAGTCATTATCTCTTCTTATTTAATGATTATTGTACCAATATAATTTATAACTTCATTAAAAATACCTATCATTATACCCACAGAAAAATGGACCTTTCACTCCTCGTTAAAGGAGTTTCATTTCAAAATATGCACTACTTTTGCATTACTCTAGTATCTGTCTTAATCCTGTGGTATTAGAAAAGATTTTCTGATAGTTTTGAGGGCTCTACCATGTTCTGTAGCAAAGTCACCCACTTAATGCTACTGTTTCAAAAATTCTTGAAAGGATATTTGAAATTCAATGGCATTGAGCATGTATTTATTTTGGTGAGGGTATGGTAATTAATGTCTTTTGTCAATGAAGACTAAAAATTTTAGAAACAATTATGTATGATTTGTTTATACCACTACTAATTTTTCCTGATCACATAGGAGCATCTCAGGTCATACTTGTTGAAACATCAACTATAATCTAGTGTTGCATTCTTATTTTCTCTTGTAATCCATATATTTAAGTTTCTAAAAATATTTACATGCACGCATTGTAATAACTTTAGAATAAAGCATAAACTTGACTTGATGCTTAGCAATTAGCAGAGACTACAAATAAATAGGTAAATTACCTTCTCAAGTGGAGATTTAACAAATACTTGATTTTGGTCCATTCAAAGTCATTACTAAAATTTAAACTTAAATGTATATACTTCTGAAAAGCCACTCTCTTCTTCTTTTCCCAATGGGAAACATACAAGCAAGTGATACATACATTTTTCAAATCTGTTAGATTAGTTAAATTATGGCTCTAATTCTATCATCTCTTCCTCATGAAAAATAGCACCTATCATATAGCAGGTATGTTAGGATGCTACATTTATAGAAATAGAGTTACATAGTCTAATATGCTAAACATAATTCATATACTGAACTTGAATTATTTGTAGAAATTTATAAATACCATGTCATCAAAAAATCTAGATATTTATTTCCTTTTATGAACACTAACAACTGTTTGTAATGACTAATATAATAATGAAAAACAATTTCAAAATTATGAATTTTAAATATTTTCATGTGGGGAAACCCTGCTACTTAAGGTTGCAGTCTACCATGTCTGGATAGCACCTCTGTGAATTGTACAAAGTGGAGGACTCACTTTTTCAGCAAGGCTTCTTTTTCTCTGCCTTACCCAATCTTACCCAGCAAGTACTTGGGATTTTTGGAATGCCTCTTCATGCAAATGTGGTGTTCATGGTATGTTAAGCTCCAGCCAATGATTTACGTTCACCCTGAAAACTCCTCATTCTTCAAGGTTCATATATAGCTTTTATCCACCCCAAGTAAAGTATATGCACACCAGCTGCTTCACTGAAGATCATCTAAGAGAGCTATAACCCTAAAATCCTCTGAGCCCTCTTCCCCCTTCACTCCCAGCTGGACCAGGATCCTGCAGACCCCACACATTCCTAGATCTGCTTCATCCTTTCAGCCTGTGGTGCAGTGGCACCTGGACCTGAGGAAGAAAGCAGAACTCCAAACCACATCTTTAAACTATGATTTTTACATTTCAAAAATTTTGTTGGGGAGGTACACAATGCATAGGTGGTGATCAGAGGACAATTTGTGGGAGTTTCTTCTGTTAGCAGGAGAGGTTGGGGACTCAAACTCAGATTATCAGTCTTGGAGGCAAGCACCTTTATCTATTGATTCATCTTATATCCCGTGAATTTTAAGTATCTTTTGAGATAAAAATCAATCCTTATTAACCAGTCATTTGTTTGTTTCATTAATGGTGGCTTTACATATGTAAACTGAAAGCCAGCTATCAATAAAAAGATATGAACATGCCTTCTGGGGAAAAAAGTTAGAAAATTGAATGTATCCACAACTTTGAACCTTCTTGCTTCTAGGTAGTTGACCATTTGCTTCATGATCTGTCATGTCCTTTTATTAATCATATTCTCCTATGACAGAAAGCAAATTATTATAGTTATTTATGTACTACCTCTCCTTTCAAATAAAGCTTATATAATATTTGGGAAAATATATCATTAGGTATTCAAATTACTTTACAAATATTAGAATAAATTTATTTTGATTATATAATGGAGCAAACTTTTCAAGTCTATATTTTATTTTACAAACTCGTTACACATGGGGGCTGAAGCCATGTGTCAGTGATTAGGAGTACTTGTTGCTTTCCCAGAGAACCTAAGTTCAGATCCCAGCATTCACTTCAAATGTCTTATATTTGTTTATTATTCCATCTCCTGGTGATCTAATGCCTTCCTTTTCTGGCCTCCTGGACCTCTCTCTCTCTCTCTCTCTCTCTCTCTCTCTCTCTCTCTCTCTCTCTCTCTCTCCCTCCCTCTCCCTCCCTCTCTCTCCCCCCCTCTCTCTCACACCCACAAGCACACTACATAAAATTTTGAAACAACTTAAGGTCTACATATTTCATTGGCAATATAAATTCTACTTTGACCAGGAAAAGAGCTCAGAATACTATTCTGGGTAATTACAAAATTATTTCCCAAAAGAAATCTCAGAGGGACAAATTATCAATCTGTGTGATATGAATGTGAACATATATCCTCATAGGTTAAATGATAAAATCTAAACATAAAAATACTAATGTTGTCTTTTAAATTTGGTGAAAAAAAATCACAGCAAAACTCTGCCTCTAAACTCTTTCTAAAAATGATCTAGTTTCCTTTGAAAGGTATTACATTTCCCAGTGATGGCAAATAGAAGAATGATTATAAGAGGGTAAATGCATGTATTTTTTTTTTTTTTTTTTTGGTTTTTCGAGACAGGGTTTCTCTGTGTGTGCACCACCACTGCCTGGCTATGTGTTTCTTTTTAAAATGACTTTAGTACCGTAACCTTAGTTGTGAAATAATTTAACTTACTATTTATATGTAAAGCTACTCTTTCTATGCTTTTTTCAACTTTTTATTTATTTTTTGTGAGTTTTACATACTGCACCCCTGTCCTGCTCATCTCCCAGTCCCTTTGTATCCTCCCTCCCAGAAAATAATAAATAAACAACAACAACAAATAACAAAACGAAGCATCTCATGATGGAAATTGTAGTGGGTTCCAGTGTGTTCTACGTTATTCCTCTCTGTTCACACTTCTTTACTTGCAAATGTTCATTGCAATGAATCACTGGTCTGGTTCGAGGCCTCTGGCTTCTGCTATACTATGAATATTGGATTGGGTCCTCACTGGGACTCCTCCAGGTTATCCTGTTGTTGCTCTGTGTCATCGAGATCCTGAAACATTGAATCAGCAGGACTGGCCCCTTTTCATCCTCCAATAGTTCACGGATAAGATAGATTTTGGGATGAGCTGACTCAAAGCACTGCATCTGGGCCTGGGTGGTAACTGAGCTATTCAGTGCGCAGGCTTTCCCTTTTTTGTACTACCAGGGTGAGCTCTTCAACACTTCCCTAGATATCCATCCCTCCCACTGCCACCACCAGGTCACAAGGTCAGCTCTCCTGCCCTCACACCATCAAGGCCTTCTCACCTGCACCCATACGACCAAAGCCAGACCCACTGTTCTTCCCTGTTGATGCATGGGGTCTGTTTTACCAAGTGCTGCAGCCAGTGAAACATGGGGCTAGCTCTCCAGAGTGCCACAGCCAGTGAGGGGCAGGACCAGTTCTGCAAAGACCTTAGTAATCTATGTGATACCAAGTGGCTCCCCAGACCATGAACTTTCACATGGCCTCTAGTGATAATAGGAGGGAGCCATGGACACTGACCCCTGCCTCTGGTAGGATAGACCTAAACATGGTCTTCAGTGGCAGCGTTGGCTGTGACTTCACATAGCCTCAACTGGCAAGGCTGGCTACTTAAAACACAGGCTATTCCTCTCCACTCTCATCTCTAGTTCCATCTTTCTTCATAATGCTCATATTGTCCTGCTTCTTTTTCTCTTCCATGTGCTTACCGATACTTGCACACCAGAGTGGCTTCCACTAGAGGCAGGCCACGTGATCAGTGAGCCACCGAGTAACCCCCTCTATATGTACCTCACATGTGGCATGGTGCTAGGCAGGCCTCTGGGTGTCTGCCTGCACATCATGGCATGGCAACTGACAGGTCTCTAGATGTCTTCCTCTTCCTGCACTGCCTTATGTGGCAGCAGGCAGGTTTCTGGGTGTCCTCCACCTGCCTGCAAGACAAGGAGTGACTGTGGGTGAGTATCTGTTTATTTACAGCCTGCCCTGCCATGGGGTGGCACCAGGTGGGGCTCTGTGCATCTATGGCCGACCAGTCCCGAGTGGCAGCAGGAGAGTCCTCTGGGTATCTTTTCTCGCCCACAGCATTGGCGCAGGCAGGTCTCTAGATATAGGAAGATATAAGGAAGGATAAGGGAAGAGGAAGCTTCCCTTGCTGCTGGTGGCCAACAGATTTCTGTGTGTTCTCAGTTCTCTTGTCCTGGGTGGTGTGGCTCTGGTTCTGTGTTTTAAAATTAGTTCCAATTAAGAATGGAAACCAACTGATGCTATAGTTTTAAAGTCTATTGAAAACCCAGCCTAACTCAATTTTATAGTCAGGAGCCATTTTGAGTCTGTAGGTAAGTTAAGTTTTTGTCTTAAGATTCTGTTTCTTAGGGTTGGGCTGTGCCCTATCCCAGTAACCATAGAATGTTCAGAAACAAATGTTCCAGAAAGATTACCTTAACTGGCTGGGGTTGTTTTTGTACCCATGCTCGCTAACAAAATCCTCCACACTATGGTATTGCTCTATAAAAAGCCTGAGAAACTGGCTCAGGGCTGGTCTCATAAACCCAGCCTTAGGGTGAGACAGCTGCTGATCTCGCTTTGATACATACACGAATAAAGTCTGCTAGAATTTGGTCATAATTTGGGTTGGTGGTCTTTTTCCTCATGTCTGTGGGATTAACATTATTTACTTCCAGTTCTCTAAATATCACCTACATTCCATGGTTCATCAAAATCCTTTAAAACTGTATTGCATTTATTTATTTATTTATTTATTTATTTATTTATTTATTCTATGACTATGTGTTTGTGCATATACACATACATGTTTGAAAACACATATGTGTACTTATATATGTATGTGCACATATTTATGGATGAGTACTAAAACCAGAAGAAGGCATCAGATGCCTGGAGCTGCAGTAACAGGTGGCTGTGAACCACTCAATGTAAGCTCTAGGAACTGAACTTTGGTACTCTGCAAGAGCAACATGTACTCTTAGCCACAGGGGCATCACTCCAGACCTCATTTATTTTATGTGAACACAAATATGGGTCATGGCCTGCATGTGGAGGCCAGTGACAAACTGCTGGAGACAGTTCCCTCTTTTCATCACTTGGGTTCTGGGAACTGAATTCATCATCAGGCTTGGAACCAAGTGCCTTTACCTGCTGAATCTTCTCACTGTCCCAACCCCTCACTTGTGGTATCTATGTGGATTCAGAATGACTTCATTGTTACTGTGAAGAATCTTCATAATGACCTGTAATACTGCATAAGGAAGAAAATTGATCAAAAGTTCAATGCGATCAATATTACACTCATGGTAAATGAATGCATAAATAGGTACTGCCTTGAGTGTAATGTGCAATAGTATAATAGTATTTTCAACTTTGTTGGCAAACTCTTTAGGCATTTACAGTTAACTGATATGAAGCTCTGCTGCTGTATGAAATGTTTGTATTCACTACAGCAATATATTTAGAATCGTATTTATAACATCTGCTCCAGGTATAATTAGGCTGTGTCTGCTTCAGAAAATATCTATAGTGCATTAAGAACCAGGAGCACACTTTTATCCCCACACTCAAACAGCTGGAGCACTGAGCTGTCTCAGCCCTTTCATCACTTCCAGTTGTAGAACAGCCATGCAATTAAGGCCAATACCATGTGCTGTGCTTTACTTCCTAGTGGCTTCCATTCTGATTCCCATCATGAATTAATCCTGACGACTTCAAAAAATGTTTATTGAGTGATTATTACATTCATAGTACTTTAGCTGGATCAGTGAATTGAGACTATTTTGATGGTTCACTGCTATGTATTATTATTTTTTTTTCCGGAGCTGAGGACCGAACCCAGGGCCTTGGGCTTGCTAGGCAAGCGCTCTACCACTGAGCTAAATCCCCAACCCCGCTACGTATTATTTTAACATAATGTTTCATGATTAATAAGGGATGAGATTAATCTAGCAATCTCTTCTTACAAAATCCTTTGAAACCAGTTACTCAACATACTATCAGACATTGCAGGAAATGGTCTAGAAACTAGGAACATTTTGGGAATCCTTTAGGTTCTTTTCCTAACAAATTTTGGATTCCTTTGTAGAAACTCACTCCATGAATATATAAAGAGAAAAAGTATTTTTATAGCAAAGAAATAGTGATTCACCATAGAAAATTATTCATTAAATTATACTTATTATTAAATTTCCAGATTCTTTCTTACGATAAAATTTCCCCAGAAGATATGTTTTGCTAATGTATTAATATTTCAAAAGTTCATTTTGCAGTTATCAAAAACTCCTTAAAATTTATTATTATAATTTCTAAGGAGGCAATTAGGATTTTAAGGCTAGAACACTTTAACAGTATGCTAGCTGGGATTTACACAGTGCTATTTAGTTCTACAAGTCCTTAAATGTACTATCATCTTTTCAACCTGAGGAGCTCACTTTAGAAAGAGAAGAAACAACTCTATCAAGAAAATAAAAGTTGCCCTGTACCAATCATTTATTAATATGACTGTTATGTGTAATTAAGTAACTGACAATAATGTCTAATAATGATACATTAATTATTATAGCATGTCAACAAGCAAAAGAATAAGGAACATGGCAGTTTCACTTCTTGAGAAGGCACATAACCTGAGGGTGACCCAAACTCACTTTGACAAGACTAAACCCGTGCTGAGCAGGCACAGTGGGTTATGCCAATAATCTCAGCACTAAGGAGACTAACACAGAAGGACTGCTGCAGATGGGAGAAGAGCCTGAACACAGTGAGTTTTAGGTTAGCCTGGCTGAGACCCTGTTTCAAAAATAAAAATTAGGCAAATCAATGAAGGAACACTATCAGATTTCAAAATTAAAAAAAAAAAACTTTCAATCACTGTGAATAAGTTGAAGAAGAACAGTTTTAATTTATTATATAATTGGAAATACTTCCATGATTGAGCATTACTAAGCTAAAGAAATCTACATGGGTCAACTCAATTAGTCTGACCAACTTGGAGAAGGCTACACTGTGAATCACTCATATGCATGCACGCACACGCGTGCACACACACACACAGACACACACACACACACACACACACAGAGATCCACATATATTTCCTAGCTTCTTAATATAGTATGATTTCAAAGCAATGTTTACAGAATGTATCAATCAAAGAATAATTCCTAAATTTATAATTAAAAAACACTTTTAAAAGTCTTTAGTTTTAAAGAATGTAAAACAGAAAGCCAAAGGCTCAGAGGTATACAGAGGATCATGGGAGAAAGCAATATTGTAAGATAACATGTGCTTTTGCATCCATTTAAGAATGATCTTTGTAGGACTTTCCTGTTCAATAGGGGCATGTGATATTAAGAGGGTTGTCTGCCTGGTTTTACATCAGATGTAACAGTGTTGTCATGGGGGAAAAAGAAACAATAGCAATCAAACAAAGCATCACCCCGAGTTTGTGTTAGACAATAAGCAGGAACACTGTTGCTTTCTCAAGCTAATACTCATACATTTTTTCTAATTAGTGGAAGGTTATGCTCTGGTTCAGCTTATTGCAAACAAACTCAAATGTTGAAAAAAAATCAATAATGCTGAACAACAGCACCAATCATGAGGCAGCGATGGTGGTGTTTGATGGGATAATGTATGGAATGCCTGTGCTTGCAATGTTCATTCATTTAAGCATTTGCTCTAATGAGAAAAGCTCTATTCATTACCTTTCAGAAAAAGAGCTTAAAACTCAAGCTCTTTCCTGCTATTGCTATGTGCCTGCATGTTGGCAATCTGTTCCAAAAGAAAATTAATGCTTGCTTACTATAACTGCATAAAACACAGGCATTTACTATAAACAATATTTAAAAAGAAATACAGACTATCTCATCAATTGATTTTCTAAAGAAAATTACATGACAAAGCAACAACACTGAATTTGTCAATAGTCTAACAACCTTGGTTAAGAAGAATTAAGTTGTAAAGTTCTAAGACATAGCAACTACAGTACTTTTCTGTACCTCCACATATAAAAGCATGGTTTCAAAGTAACTTATATGCTTTTGTGATAAGATGGTATTAGCATATTGTGTTGATTTCTTCTCTGGCTGCTTTGACCAACATACTGACAAGAATCAACTTTAAAAAAATTCTTCTGGCTAATAGTTTAAGAAAGGATAATCCATCATGCTAGGAAAGGCATGGTGGATTATTGAAACATGAGGTAGCTGGTGACAAAGCACTGAGTCAGGCAGCAAAAAGTAAACTGAAAGTGGGGCTTGACTATAAAACCTCAACTAACCCCAGTGATCTATTTCCTCTAGTGATGCTTTGCCTCCTAGAGGTTTCACATTCTACCAGAACAGTGTCATAGCTGAAGAGCCAGTGTTTAAGCATTTGAACCTATGTGGGGGGCATTTTAATTCAAACCACACCATATATTAACAGAACATATAAATGGCATATGGCCATACTATATCTTATTAGATTATATTATCTTAAGCATTATTTTAAATATTAATTACTTGTATGTGCCATAAATCCTTATAAAATAATCACTCATGTGTACCATTTTTCTATTCTTTTGCTGAAGGGAAAGGGTCAAAAATACTAGCTGATTTGTTACAGATCACTTAAGAAAGCAACAGAACTGGAGTTTAAATCTGAGAACCTCTGACCTCCAAATCTTTCTAGATACCATGCCATTTTTGCTGTCAAGTCAAGGAAAAAGACATGAAAAAATGAAGATTGTTTAAAATCTCTTTAACCAAAAATGAATAGTTCTTTGTGATGTTTGATTGAATATTTACTATTATTAATCATTGAAAATTAAATGTCATGTATTTTATTTAGATGAATTATGATAGCTCAGAGTCAATTTGTACACTTACTTTCCCATTGTATGATTTTGTTTTTTCTCTTCTTCATTTTCTGGAAGATTGTTGCTTTAAACATAATCATTAATAATACCTACATTTTTATATTAAAGATATTTTTAATAGCCAGTCCTTTGTTCAACTACCTCACAGTGTTAACCCTCAGCAGACTGGATTTAGGAGTAGAAATTATGACTGTAGCTTAGTTTTCTCCAGCTCCAGATAGAATCCAGTTCTGATCTTTGTTCTAATAATACAGTAATTTGACCAGAAATTCTAAAATCTAAATATGTTCATTTACCTAAAGAAAAGAAATCAGTACTTATTCACCTATACTCCTGTTTCATTTTCAGTAGCCGTTACAATTTAATGTACTTTTCCCATTATATGTGGATTTATAAAACACTAAAGAGTATAATCTAAGATAATTATTTCTCTTCTTAGCATGCATACACATTTTCCTTTTATTCTTCACATAGTATTTGGGCAGC
This sequence comes from Mus musculus, assembly GCF_000001635.26. Classification (NCBI taxonomy): domain Eukaryota; kingdom Metazoa; phylum Chordata; class Mammalia; order Rodentia; family Muridae; genus Mus; species Mus musculus. The sequence goes on from NC_000086.7 coordinate 86,987,004, forward strand.
TTTGTAATAGAGTTAGTTTTCTTCCTAGTTTTGCAATAACGAAAAAGTACTATGATATGAATAGTTGAAGCTGTTTCATTTATCAGCCTCCTTTGTGAAAATAAAATGATCCCAGAATAAAAGAAGTGTAGTGTTTTGAGAAGACTGAGATGCATCAATGCTATACAGTAATTAGGAAGTTGTGTGAGGTCAGCAAGGAGACATGGGGCATTGCTTCCTGTATCTGTGTCTACAGACAGTTCCAGTGATATGTAGTTTTCAGAGTTGCTTCAGCTAAGATTCCCTCCCTTGCAAAATGCATATGTTTGACTTTAGGTCTTTAGGTCTTTATTTATTACTGGAGGAAAAAAAAAGGTAATCCTGTTGAAATAAACGTAGCAATTGTTGCTTCAAATGACAGCAATGAAGTCTGTGTGTGTTCACATGTGGTACCTACTAGATTAAGAATACTTGCTATATTTGTCTTTTATTTTCAAACTAAAAACTTTACAATGATTATTGACATGAGTTGAAATAATTGTTTATAGACAAGCATTTTTCAGTTTCAGAAAAATATATGGGTTTTTAAAAGACTATTATTCAAAGGGACATAAATGAATGAGCAAAGTGATAATTTTAATTGCCAAAATTTTAAAACTTTTATAAAATCTATGCATTGCTCTTTCAAGGAAAATCTGATAGAATTTCAAAAAGAATACAGATATAAATCTACTTCAGAATATCTCTTTAGACTCCTGCATATTTCTGCTTGAGATCTAGAATTAATATATTTTTATTCATTATGACCTATAAAATACTAGATATCAATTACAAAGGCCTAAGTCACTGAAGAAGCAGAATGAAAATAAGAATAAAGAATTCTGAAGAATTTCAGTCACTCATCTTGTTATATGCCAAATCACACATGGGAGGGATGGTTTTGAATCTGAACTAAAGAAATTTGGATGTTTTTCAGTGTTGTGACAGAATAATGCATGCTTCTCATGGGTTAAAGGCACACGTGAAATGGTGAGATAGATCAACAAATAGTGGAGTAGCTTAGAAGGTGGATAGAGGAAGAGGGAGCTAGGAAAAGAGACTGATTAAGGTCACACAATGTAGTCTCAGCACAGGTAACATGGTGGCAATAAAAACAGACACATTAGTATCAGCTATAGTTTTATGACATAGGATACAAGAAAATAAGTAAAGAAAAGATTTAAGGACAAAAGCTGAAGAGTCCTTTTAAGACAATGATGCAATGAGGAATAGAAGGCTTTCTTTTTCTTTAACTTTAGGAGAAAGGTAGCAGTTGTGGTTGTAAATAAGTTGATCTGGGGCATCCAGACAGGTATTTATTAGGAAGGTGGAGGGGAAACACAGATTATTCCAGACATTTGTGTGAATCACAAGGTCTCCTTAACAGCAACTTTTATGGAGGTGAAAGACTAAATACCTGAATCATAGCTGATCTCCAAAAGAAAAAGCACCCAGTACCTCACTTGGAACATTTAATGTGTGGATGAGATGAGGCTGAGTATAAACAGAGCCATTATAGTTCAAGATAACTAACATTATTCTGCTAGAGAACAGTCGTTAGAATTAGGTAAGATGGAATTTATAGGGTCACTTATATATACTATCAGGTCATCTGCAAATAGTGATATTTGACGTCTTCCTTTCCAATTTGTATCCACTTTATCTCCTTTTGTTGTCTAATTGCTCTGGCTAAGACTTCAAGTACTATATTGAATAGGTAGTCCCCGATTTTAGTGGGATTGCTTCCAGCTTTTCACCATTTAGTTTGATGTTGGCTACTGGTTTGCTGTATATTGATTTTATTATGCTTAGGTATAGGCCTTGAATTCATGCTCTTTCCAAGACTTTTATCATGAAGGGTGTTAGATTTTGTCAAATGCTTTCTCAGCATCTAATGAGATGATCGTGTGGTGTTTGTCTTTGAGTTTGTTAATATAGTGGGTTATGTTGATGGATTTCTGTATATTAAACCATCCCTGCATTCCTGGGATGAAGCCTACTTGATCAAAATGGATGATCATTTTGATGTGTTTTTGGATTTGGTTTGGAGTTACAGAGACAAAGTTTGGAGCTGAGACAGAACAAAAGACCACCCAGAGACTGTCCCACCAGGGGATCCATCCCACAGCCACCAAACACAGACACTATTGCATTTGCCAGCAACATTTTGCTGACAGGATCCTGATATAGCTGTCTCTTGTGAGGCTAAACCAGTGCCTGGCAAATACAGAAGTGGATGCTCACAGTCATCTATTGAATGGAACACAGGGCCCCTAATGGAGGAGCTAGAAAAAGTACCCAAGGAGATGAAGGGGTCTGCAACCCTATAGGAGGAACAACAATATGAACTAACTAGTACCCACAGAGCTTGTGTCTCTAGCAGCAGAAGATGGCCTAGTTGGCCATCATCCGGAGGAGAAGCCCTTGGTCTTGTGAAGATTATATGCCCCAGTAAAGGGGAATGCCAGGGTTAAGGAAGCAGGAGTGGGTGAATTGGGGAGCAGGGCAGGGGGAGGGTATAGAGGACTTTCGGGATAGCATTTGAAATGTAAATTAAGAAGATATCTAATACAAAAGATATCAATACTGCTTTAAAAAAGAATTAGGTAAGTTGAAGCATGGTAAAAGATGGCATTTAAGTCACAGAAACCTAATGAGATTGCTAGTGTGTAGCTATGACCACAAAGCTATGAGACCATATCTTACAATCATTTCTTACTTTAATAAGGAAACATGCAAATTATCTTAGAGTTGTATTGCTGTGAAAAGACACCATGACCAAGGCAACTCTATAATTGGAGTTAGCTTACAATTTCAGAACTTTGAACCATTATCATCATGGTGGGAGGCATGGCAATATTCAGGCAAGCATGCTGCTGGAGAAGGAACTGAGCGTTCTACATCTTGATCAGAAAGCAGCAGGAGGAGACTGATTTTCACACAGCGTGTGACTTGATCATATATAAAACTTCAAAGCCTGCCTCCACAGGAGCACACTTCCTCTAGCAAGCCCACACCTATTCCAACAAGGCTATGTCTCCTAACAGTGCCACTCTCTATGGACCAATTATTCAAACACATGAGTTTATAGGGGTGATGCCTACTCAAACCACCACATAAATAGACAAAACTTCACTTTTATTGCAAATCATGATCAAGTTAAAAGACACATGGCATGGGTATGCTACTACCAGTTGGAAGAAAGTTGAAGTCATCTGCCAACACTAAGAAGCAATCTTCAACATTAACATACATAAAGAGGAACATACTAAAAAATTGAACAAAAAATAAAATTTGGTTAGGTTCCTCAAAGATAATTGAACATCTTCACTTGTAGGTGACAATAAAATAAAAATAATTTTGAATAAGTTGAAATAAATCATTATAAATGAATAATTCAGAGCTCATGCCTCTAATCCCAACATTTGAGAACTTGAAGCTGGAAGGTTGCTTAAATTTGAGGCTAACCTGGATAAATTATTAGTAAGTTCTAGGTAAGCCTTATCTACAAAGTAAATCCCTATCTCAGAAAAGGAGTAACATTGCCTATTTGATAATGCATTTGTAGGAGACAACATAATGTAAGAGAACTAAAAAAGAATATGGGCTAGAGACTTCCTTATGTGTCAGTCAGAACTCCAATTAACCTTTCACAAATTTCCTTCCCTGTACTATGAAATAGGGAAACATTACCTAATTGGTTTTCTCTGATCTGTGAAGATGAAAATATTTAATATAGGAGAACCCTATCAGTGTGCAGGTCACTTGTTATCTTTCCTGTTAGAATGTGTATTAATTACTTCTCTTATCACTGTGACCAAATACCTGATAAGAGACAACTTAAAGAAGGAATGGTTTATTTTGTCTTAAAACCTAAGAAGGGATGCAGTTCAGCATGCCAGAGAAGTCGTGACCATAGATGCAGAAGGCACCCAGTCACATTTTATATCCCCCAAAGAAGCAGAAAGAGATTAATGTTTCCGCTCAACTCATTTTCTCCTTTTTATTCAGTCCATGACCCGAGCCCATGATATCGTGTCATCCATATTCAGAGTGGGTCTTCTCTGTTGAGTTAAATGTTTCTTGAAACATGCCCACTGCCATGTATGTTTCCACAGTGACTCTGAATCCTGTCTAGCTGTCAATCAATATGAATCACAGATTGACCAAATTATATGTTCCATTATTTAATATAAATATTATTCCTAAAACAAGCTCTTCCTACAGGATATAACGGAGGAAATTTCTGACATAGCATCTTATTACAGAGGAAAAATTTATTATTTTGTTCCAGGTACAAATAATGGAACAATCCTTCAACTCAGTTTTCTCATATTATTATTACTCTCTGTACTAGAAGTGAGAACTAAAGTGTAGATGGTAATACAATGAAAATGAGTCACAAGAATGGCTCACATGCAGGCTAGAATCCTTTAGAATCATCTCAGGCTGCCTTGGTGGCTGAAAGACAGCATTATGGGGCCTATGTGTATTTCAGTGAGCTTCACAGAAGCTGTTGCTATGGATAGGGAACCAGTCCTGCATATGTGAATATATTTAATGTAGATAAAAAGCCTATATGGGAAAACGTGTTTGAGGTAGGAAGTGGGACATGGGTACTTTTTCCCCCTCCTTTGTGATCTGGAATTTATTTCCAAGAAAACACAGAAAAAGGTTAAATAAATGCTGAGTGCATCTGTGGGCTTGTCTGAATGTGGGCTGAGAATGAACAGACAGTAGGTAAGATTTGCTTTGAAATCTAAATCTGTTAGTATCTGTGATCTCAACGATAACATGCTCAAGGTTGCTTTTGCATTCTGTTAGAATGGAAGTTGTAAAAATCTACTAACCCATATAATAATCATCCTTCTAGAACAAAAGTTCTTTAGCCATTTGCTTTAAAATGCATATAAATATGCTTAAAAGTCAATGCAAGGGTAGCTATAGATTCACTCTGTATAAAGCTGAAACTTACTATTAGATGAACTCATTTTTCACTAGCTATAACCATGTTTCTAACTATAGCTACTTATAAAAATGATTTCATATTTAATGTTGAGATAAATATATTTCTGACATGCTTCATGTCCCTGAATCACAGACAAAATGGACTTTGTTATAACCATTTTTGAAGTTCATGTTCTTAAATCTGAAGACAAAGTAGAAATATATAATTGTAAAGATTTCATTGAAATGTTTCTGGCTGATTTTATTTATCTGATGTATCATTGAGCATCTATAGGAGAGACGTAATATGCAAAGGTTAGTGGGAGAACTAGATTCCCAACAATGTTCAATGTCAAGAATTAGGGTAGCATGTCCTACGACCTACATTAGAGTTGCTCTGTCAGATATCCTGTTTGTGATAATCTTTCCCCTTGTATCCTGCCAAACTTTTCATGTAAACTATTCTGCCTTCCTCTAAAAGTTTGATTCTATGTAGTAGCAATATACATATACATATATATGTATATATGTATATGTATATGTATATATATATATATATATATATATAATTGGAAAATTTCTCATGCAATCTCTTTAATTGACATATGTGAAAAATAAGTGGCCAACACATCAAGTGAGTGATCATGTGTCAAGAAACATTTTGAATATTAGTAAAGCATAAGTTCTTTGGTTTCTGATAAAAATGATTGTTTTCTTTCTCAATGAGTTATCATGAACAAATTAGGACTCTCTCTCTCTCTTTGTGTGTGTATGTGTGTGTGTGTGTGTGTGTGTGTGTGTGTGTGAATAATGTCACCATTTAGAAAGATTTTCTTCCTCCTGGTTAATTATAATGGGGTAAATACAGTACTTTTATATGAAATTCTCAAAAAAATAAATGAAGAAAATAGAGCAAATATCCTGTGTTATCTCGTTCATCTTGATGTAATTATAGATGTCCTTATAAGACAACAGCCACATGCATCTCTTATCTGCAAAGGTATGTAGTGTGAGACAGAGTCAATTTGACAACATAGCTTTGAAGATGAAGGAAGTGGACATAGGACAAGTAGTGGTGAAAACCTGCAGAATTTAGAAAAGGCAAAGAAGTAAATTCACCACTAGAGTTCTGAGAAAGTAACAATAACTCATCAGCAACTAGATGGTAGCCCAATATATTATATTCCTGACTTCCAATCCTTAGAACTGTAAAATACCTTGGCAGAATTCTTTTAAAGTCTGTGGTATATTCTTGTATCATGAATAAAAAATAAAAACAGTTGTCTTAGAAAAGAGAATTCACTTTAGAAGAACGATTCAACTGTAAAGAATGTGTATCAAAAAGAGTAAAGGAGGATATGGCCACTGGGAGTACCCTGTGAAAGGTTAAGTATACATTGCTTTCCCCTGAGAATCTTACATAACTTCTGACTTCCCATTCTTACATTATAATTCTCTCTGTTCAACCCTATAGCTTTTGATGATGTTGACAAGTAAAAAGTGAAAGAAAAGGCAGCGGCAGCTTGCTCTTTTCTGACTGAAGCCACATTTATATTGACAAGACTCATGGTCAGTTGAATGGAGAGGTATTCAAATGGTTAAGTCATTAATGGGAACTTGCATCATTAAGGGAAAATATGTCCTTGGAAAGAATTGACTATACACACAAGTGAATTTCCATATTCTTTAATCTACCAAATATTGCCTCACATATCTTTTTTATCCTGAAAGACTGAAAGACAGCATGCTCTCAAGCTGTGAGGCTAGAATTAGTTATTGGGTCATTTTACTGTATTCTGCACTAGTGTTGATCATAATTGGTCACTGCTGTGACAATATACTTTAATGCAAGACATCTGTAGCATATAGTTGCATGTGTTTAAGTGTGAATATATGCATATACAACCCACATACACATTATTCTTTAAGGCACTTTTCTTTGTTTCTTTACATAGTCATGAATCTGTGATGTCTGAATGAAACCGTCTTTTTAGCCTCTTAAACTGAAAAACAATGTGTAAGTCTCATCTCTATTTTTCAACTACCAATACCCTCGTCTTTCTTCCTGTGCCCATTCCTTCTGTGAAGAAGAAAAATAAGAATCAATAATAATGTTTCAGACAGTTTTATGAGTATTCAAATCTTTTAAATTATAATGTAGGCAATTACCCTAGCAATGACCATGAAAGTCTGAATGAGTATGCCACACAGTAATCAAACCTGTTAGATTTTGTATAGAAAGGAATAGGTCTTGTAGTCCTAGATCTGCTTTTACCAAATACATACTGTCAAATTTCATCATCTTTTTAAAAAGAGTGATTATCATGAACCTTTGTACTAATATAACCGATTTATCATTAAACTCAAATAAACCCTGATATCACTATTGATGATTCTGCTTAGAGAAATAACTCAGGATTGAGATAATATAATCCTTTCTTAATAATTATTGGGTATATGATATTCATAGGTTGATAGAAATGAGAAAGGATTGTCAGGCTTTGGAATTCAGGAATGCATTTGCTTTAAAAGAGCATATGCCATGAAAGTATAATTGTGTTTTGTGGTACCCCAATGGGATCTTATTGTATTTCATGGAGAGTTTTTAATTATATTAACTATGATCTGATTTGTATTTAAATAAAGCTGCAGGTTATTTGCAGGAAGTCAGTTGGAGAAATGCATAATAAAAATATGACTAAGGGTAGTCACATAAAAAGTTCTGAAGGTCAAAAATATGAATCAAAGAGTGAAACTAAGTCTTAAAATGACTTCAATAAGAACAATTAATGTATATGACTGCTTTAAATTTCTGGACATATTTTTACCTGTTATATACTCAATAAACATATATTGAACAATTTCTGGAGCCAAGAACTATGCCAGAACCTGGGGATACTGAGAAATGAAAAGATTCTTTATTTTTTAAAGCCTTTGCAGTCAAGAAGAATGGAGAAAGTGTTCAAGAAGAAAATGAAATGATACACAGTGATATGGATGCTTTGATTGCTTGTAATAAGAACTTCAAAGTCCTAGGGGAGGCCTCAGAGGGAAAGTAATTCATTTTTCCAGATGGCAGAATAAGACATATAGAAAACAGTTTTTGTGTTTGTATTCTCTTCTCTTCTTTCTCGTGACTTTTGTTCTCGTCCCCTTTTTCCCTGATCATTTTACTACAAATGGTGGCTTCATAAAATGTTACATGAAAGACATAGCATGGAATATTAAATGCAAGGTAAATAAGAAATGTTGTTTGCAAAATCACGGCCAGGAAGGTGGTTAAAAAACACTTGTGCTCATAGCTAAAAAGAAGCTAAAAATTTGGTCTTGAAAGATACCATCATTGAGCCTTGATAAAATAAAAGCAGACAGATAACACAGGAGAAATATAAGTGAGGTTAGCTAAAGAGTCATTCTGCATCATGAACTCATATAAGAAATACATCAGAAAGATACAAAACTAGACTATATCCTAGAATAAGCAGAATCAAATCAAGTGGAGTTTATAGAACAAATAAAAACTGATCAGATATGACCAAAGGCAGTGGATAGTATATTAAGGCAGGAACATGTGCTCTTCCATACCATGCTTATTCATTAATTTGATAGAGTTAAGCTACAGAGATTTGGATCAAAGAGAAGTACTATGGATTAGTGGTTAAGAATAGGACTACTGCCAGATTTTGAAGAGTATAGAACTACAAATGAGGCATTTTCATTGTATCACTAGCATATTATGAGATAATAATTAAAATGGTGTAAAATTATGATCATATAAATTATTTTTACCATATTTTTTATTAATGTGACTATCAACAGTTACAAGTTTTTGAGTGGTTACAAGTGTAAGAAAACAACAGTTCTATCCTCTTGTGAATTACTTCCAAGGAAGAAAAATATCATTCTAATATACAGTATTACTCAAGTGACTGCACTTGTTAGTTTGATCTATTTAAAACATTTGTTGTCTTTTATTTATAAATGTACTATACTAGTTATTGTCAAGATAGTAAATATACAAGAGACTGAATTATTTAGAAGACTACAAGACAACAAAATTATATGGCTTCAGTGATTAATAGTCTTTGTGTCTCCCTTTGTATTTGATTCATGAGCTGAAGTAATTCAAGGATCTTCAGATGACCAGGAAGATAGGTTGTTCCACTTCAGTGTTCTCAGGCTCTATTTGTGGAGAAAGTTTCCTCCTGGGCTTTGTTTCAAGCTCCTTCCTCGGCTCTTGGTCTCTAAATAACTTGCAATTTCATAAAAGTAGAACCTTGATGGCCATCTTAAGTTTTTATCAAGTATGCAAAGGGGGTTTGTACTTCTCCAGGTTCAAATTGCTCAATGGAATCCTCAGCAATGTTCTGAGACAGAACACATGAGCAACTGCTTGATCCCAGATCCCACACTTCCTAAACAAACCAGAACATTAGCTTCAAGTTCTTTTATTCAGAAAGGCAAGGCTTTTAGGTTAAAATGAAGTTCAGTGCCAAGGGCATAACTTTTTCCCTAACTCTGTTTTTAGAGGAACCTTGTCTCAAAACCCAACAGGGGACACATCTGAGCTGAAGACATTGCCATTGACTCTTTAGACCTTGAGCAGGTGAGGTGTGTGTATCTAATCACATTGGATGCCTTTGATACATGAGCCAGCAGTGGAATTCTAGAATAGACTTAATAAGGGCATACAAAGTAATTCCGGGTCCTTCTAACCTGTAGTTATATTTACAAGCACCCACAGAGTATGGAATACCACCTATTGCTTATATAATAATATTTTGTGCTGAGAGTGTAAATTCCCAAAAGACATAGTGATGCTGTATGATGATTTCCAGACACCATGTTATTCCTTTCCTTTTTATCCGTCGTCAAAACATATGTAAGTTGTCCTGGTAACATGGGATCAGTCACCCAATAAGAACAGAGACCAAGAAGCACATGTCGTCATGGGGCTGGAGAGATGGTTTAGTAGTTTATAACATTGAAGAGATGGTTTAGTAGTTTATAACACTGACAGCTTTTTCAGAGTACCTGGGTTCAATTTCTAACACCTAAGTGGTGGTTAACAACCATCTGTAACTAACTCCCATGGAACTGACAACCTCTTATGTCTTTCTTCCTAGGCACACAGACATACATGTAGGCAAACAAACATTCATAAGTATGAAATTAAAAACAATAAATATTTTAAAAAAGAATGAACATGCTACTATCTAAATGAAATCAAGGAAAGCTCTCTTGGCCAACATACTTTTAAATGGAAACTAACAATTTAAAAATTACTTCGAAGAGACAACATGATAAGACATATACATGTATAAGCATGGGACAAACTAAACTATTCAGAACACTGTGACAGGCAAATGAGTTCTGCTATGAAAACAGTATTACAAAAAGGCAGCTGAACTAAGAAGAATGTGGCGTGGGTTACATTGTAGCTGAAGGTCTCTGGGAAGATGGCTTTATCATCTGGCTTCCAATTTTCTAGCTGATAAAACGAGGGCAATTAGATGAGGTGATCTTAGTGGCCTTCCTACACTGAGGCATAGCAGTTCAGTTACTGGTAAGACAACTAGCTTTTTGCCTAATTGTGTGTGTGTGTGTGTGTGTGTGTGTGTGTGTGTGTGTGTTTGGGGTGATGATTCTTTAGAATGTTTTTAGCTAGGTTAGCACTAAAAAAGGAGAGCTGAGACCCACCTGCCTCAAAAAAAAAAAAAAAAAAAAACAAAAAACAAACAAAAAACAAAACAAAACAAAACAGAATAGACATGTCTGCACTTGGTACAACTAATGAATTAAATAAAATTCAGGAAGGTTGTCCAGAGTGGTGCTTGTTTCTCTAGGAAGAGTCATGAACAGTTTTAATATGATATTAGAACCTGTGAGAAATGAGAGAACTCTGGAGATAGGTTTTTCCCTCCCTCCCTCCCTCCCTCCTTTCCTTTTTGCTGTTTTAAACAAGAGGTTGCTTGGTATTGGGAGAGTAGGTACACACAGGGCAAGGAGGGCTGCTGTAAAGGTCAGGATTCAGGAGGAAGGTTGAGAGAGACAGAAAGCAGAAGATAAGTACTCTGAGCCCCTGAGGAATGCGGGAAGTGCTGAGCTACCAGTCAGCTGGATTTTATCAGCACAGCTGCTAGCTGTGAGTTTCCCTCCCAAAGCTCCCTGAAAAAAAAAAACATGTCATTTTGACACATGCCATAGTCTTAGCCAAATGGGGATGGAGTTCAGAACCATGACTGCCAGTTAGCTAAATCCCAGCGAAACTCTGATTCTCCCTAAAGAAACATCAACTAAATCAACTCTTTCCTGAGCAGCACTGTGTGATTATTCCTCCACAAATCAGGACAGAACCTCAATTCTCTAGGCCCTCCCTATTTGTCTCCAGGTTTACTAGGGCTCAATGCTTAACACAGAAAGACAAAAACAACTCTGGTCTCCAAGCTTAAAACCTTGTCATGTAACCAGCATGACCCAGCTGTTTTTCATTTTTTGTTTTCTGGTGGATGAAGGGCAGACTGAGAGACAGTTAATTAATGAGCTATCTGAGGGGCATATCCCCCCAGCTAATGGAGCTGTGTGCATGTATTTATGCTGCAGAAATGGGAAGTAATGTATATCAGTCACTGCACTAGTAGCCAGAGCAAATGTTTACAGAATGAAATATTTATAGAATGAGCATATTAATATTGCAGTTTTTAAGTAGAGGGAAGACAAGGTGGGAATAAAGGTACTCTGTGCCTTCCTTCTTCCCTTTTTGACTCTTTTGGTTGTTATTTCCTGCTTTTCTCTTACCAGGCTAAGGGTCTGGAAGATGGCCCAGCAATCTGAGTCTGAGCCCTAGGATCCACAAGGTAGAGGGAGAGAATCAACTCTCCAAAATTGTATCCATAGATGTGTTGTGTCATGTGCACTGCCATCCCCACAAAATAAATGAATGGAATTTTTAAAAGTGCTTAAAGTGAGTTAAAAATGGTGAATTAGAATCACTAAAATTAGAATAAGAGAGGAAAAACTCACCTATTCATTCTTCCAAATTAACCATCCATCTCCATTTTGACACCTCCACAGTGTGTGTGTGTGTGTGTGTGTGTGTGTGTGTGTGTGTGTGTGCCTGTGCAAGAATGGAATATTAAACAACAGAAGATTATAAGCTAAGATACTACACTGAGAAAATTATTAGTGAGAGATGACTTTGCTCCATTGTGAATGAACATTGATTGCATCAAGTACATCTAAAATCTATTTTAGATGTCACTTATGAATGTGGTTTGAATATTGAGTTGCCCAAAATTCTGTGTCTTTGTCCTCAGGGTAGCACTATTGGTAGATAGTGGAACTGTTGGCAGAAGATATGTTTTAGGATATGCTCAGAATATTGGATGTGTGCCCTTGGGGATGTGTGCCCTTAGGAATGTGTGCCCTTAGGAATGTGTGCCCTTGGGGATGTGTGCCCTTGGGGATGTGTGCCCTTGGGGCTTGCACTCATTTGGTTTCCCTTTAATTTCTGAATTTTACATCTTTTTCTTCCATTTTCTTTGCTTTTATTATTCCATTTTAAATTAGATGCTTTCTTTATTTGCATTTCAAATGTTATCCCGTTTCTTAGTTTCCCCTCCAAAAATCCCATATCCTCTCCCCACCTCCCCCTGCTCCCCAGCCCACCAATTCCTGGCATTCCCCTACACTGGGGCATAGAACCTTCACAGAACCAAGCAGCCTAGTCTGTCATCAATGTAATCTTTCTTTCTCAATCCAGGGAAAAACATAAATGGAAGTGACATGGTGATAGTTTATAAGGCCAGTTTCTGGAACATATACTCTAGTAGGGCATGTCAGATGCCATAGGGGTGTGACTATACTGAAGCTGCCATACTAAACACTTATGTCAACAAGTGGAGAGACGGATGCCAACTTTGTCTGTGGTGTTCCTACTGAAGCCTAGAGATTTGAGCCAAACATCAATCCACAGATAATTATAATCCCATCTCCTGTTTGACAAAACAAACAAAGAAACAAACAACAAAACATATGTAGCCATTCAGCTGAGCTGAGTCAAGTCACAGAATTGTGTTCATTGACTGTAAAGCATTTTTTATATCACTTTATTTCAAGGTGGTTATTATGCAACAATGAGGGACAAAAGCTACCATTTATTTTACCTCTCCAAATCCTTATTTTCCTCATCTGTAAACTAAAGGTCACAGCAATGTCTATTTTCAAAGGATGTTGTGAGGTTTAATGAAATAAAGTTTGTAGGGCAGTTAGCACCATACCTCAATGTGAAATATACATTAAAGACTATGTATTGCAACATTTAAAATTAACTGTTACAAAATTCTGAATGTAAGATTTTTTAATTAATAAGATACACATTCTGTACTATATTCAGTAGAGACTAAGCAACTTTGTGATTAAATATGCTGACTTTTCTCCTGTTGTGAATCATATAAAGAGTGACATCAAGTTAGGTAAAAGAAGGTAAAGAAAGATGGATATTTCACAATCAGTCAGGTAGATTTCAGTCACAAGTTGTTTTGAATCTGCCATCACTAAGGTGTGTGTGTGTGGTGTGTGTGTGTGTGTGTGATTTAGGACTATTTTAGTCTGAATTGAGAGTAAGGAGAGCGGAGGGCTTGGTATTTTTTCTAAGTATAATCATCACAGGTATCTACTCTCTGTTTTTTTTTTTCTTTCCACAATGAAAAAACAAAAGCTAGATTATAGCAACAATATACACATCTAAAATGATATTTATGGATTCAGTTTGGGGAAGCACATTTGGTAATTGCTTGTAAAGTGTCTCTGCAATATTTCTTGGAGGTTTTGCAGCTGACATTCTGTCAGCTGTTTGTCAAATGAGCAGGCAAGAGAAATCAGGCACCCCGTGGTCAGCCAAAGAGAATGCTGTTTAGCAAGCCATACTGTCTATAAGTCAACATTCATTTGTTTTTCTCTCCCAGAGAATCTGTCTTACATTTTAATGACTCAGTGGAATCCCAGAGCATTGTAGTATCCTAGGTGATCAGCCAAAAGACTTGCAAGATCATCAGTTAAAGATGTTAAGGGACTTTGTCACAGTTAATTCACCTTTGCTAAATCCTCGAAGTGCTAATTTACCCAGAGGGATTTTTCCTTTCACATTTACATGACACACATGAAGAAGAAAGTATCTTTTTCAAATCCTTAACAGTTGTCACCATTTGGTACTATTTCATACACAGAAAGTGCTGAGGGTAAAGAGAGGGTGGCATAAAACCTTTTAAAGCTTCTTTTCTCCCTCAATGTGAATGGATGTAAATCCTTACTCTTCTTTGAATAAGGAATAGAATTGTACAAAATCCTGTTGCTATAAGACATTTTCCTTTGTCTGAAGATAACCAGATAGCCCATAGCAAAATTATAGCAGTAAAAATAGTTATTTAGTTCTGAACAACATGGCTATGCAAAGCATGATGGACCCAACACCAGATAGACTGGAGCTACTATCAATGACTGTGTCTCTGATAGACACACCAGATGATGAAGGCTTTGTTTAATATCTACACATCAACCCACTACTGAATTCCATTCTTTCCCACACACTCCATTGTTGATGAGGTAAAATTTTGAGAGCCAGATTGTGTTCTCGCCCATGTACTTTGTAAAAGACCATTTATATGTTCAGTATGATGTAGAATAACTGAGGAAACAAAGTAAGGAAACTGTGTTAGCTACATTGATAGCTAGTTGATTTTTATTTTAGAGTCAACGAAAGAATTCTTCAGACTAATGGTACAAACTATGTATAAATATTGGTTTCTCATTATAAACTGGAAGCTGAATCTAAAGGATCTGGGGAAGTCACCCCAAATGTATTATTAATCTAAAATAACACTCAAAGATTTTTCTTTCCATTGCTGCTTATTGATTCAGTACTTTTTGCATTCCCACCAATAGTGTTTGTGTGTTTACTGGTCTCAAATCTACCATTACTGAGATTGGGGTATTTATCTCAGTCATGTTACCAGGATATATTGATTTCGTATGATTCAGGTAGCAGGAAAAGGTGCTAGAAAGTTATGAAAGGAAGAGAGAGGGAGAGAGAAAAGAGAGAGAGAGAGAGAGAGAGAGAGAGAGAGAGAGAGAGAGAGAGAGAGAGAGAGAGAGAGGAGAGGAGATTCAGGGAAATATTTTTTATTTGGAACATTCCTCAATTCTGTCAATTCCGTTTATGTACAGCAGAATCACTGTATAAACACAGTGTGTGTTTATCATCTAGTGTGTGTCTATAGACATGAGTATAGATTGATAGCATATTTGTGATTGTATATACACAGAGACAGACACATACTCATGTACTGGAAAAAGAAATTCTAGTTGGATGTTACCAAGGAACATTTTATGGGCATGAAATGAGAGAACTAGTTGCCCTAATGGAAAGGATTAGCAATGGCCCACTGACCACAAGGCTACATGAAAGATATAATGGAATATTGGAGACACAGAATTATTTCAATTAATGACAGTTCAAATGAAAGAGAGTAGTGTTGTGGAACAATCTGCTTTTAAATCTAATTATGTGTTCTTCCAGTTGGCAAGCTCATCAAAATCTAGAAAACAAGTGTATTCTTTGATAAAGCAAGGGACATAATGCTCAAGGCCACTGCCTTTGTCTTATGAATGTGTGGCCTGGGAAGCTTTTCCTTTAACTTACAAACTTCAGTATCACCATAATTTGCAAGAATGAAGTACATCTACTACATATGGAATCTTTACAACTGAAATTGATTTCTCACTCTAAGTAAAAAAAAAAATTCTATCAAAATTATTAATTTTTAGAGAACTGTTCTTGATAATGCCCACTTATCTGAATCCGACTTTTAGTTTATTAAAATCTTTTTTGATACTTTAAGTGAATTGGGAAATTAGTAAAGATACTAACAGTGAATATCTTCTGATTCTTAGTATGTATACGGTACTAGGAAATACTTGAGCACATGTACTTTTACTTTTTAAACAATAATCGGTTATATAAAAACTAGCTAAACATTCTGTACATGAAGTGTTTGGGTTCAGAAATGTTTTAGAATTAAGTTTTTATCTTTTAGATTTTGGAATATTTATTGATGGAAAATGAGGTATCATGAAGGTGAAAAGCAAATTCAGATAGGAGCCACACCACATGCATATAACTTGGGCAGGTTTTAGTAATTATTTTAGTAATTTTGTTCATTTTCATAACATAGAAATTTTAAGATGTGGCATCATATCTGAACAGAAAACATTTTGAGTTATTGTGAATTGAGGACTTTTAAAGTTAGAGATGCAATTTTCATATTAAGTTTTATTTGGCTAAGAAGTACAGGCCTGCTGTTGGAAGAAGTATATTGTTGCAGGATGAAATTAGAAGGTTTATTGCCTTGCCCATTTCCTGTTACCATTCTCCTTCCTGTTTAGAGCTTAAGTGTGATTAGCCAACTTCTGGCTACTACCACCATGCCATGTCTTCCTTGCCGTAGTGGACTCTATCTCCCTGGAACTGTAAATCAAAATATATCCTGTCGTATTATTTTTTTTAATTAGAGGCCTAAAGAGTTAATGAAATTTATTTGTGAGCTCTTAATATTTAGTAGTGTTAAGATTTGACCTAGGTCTTTCGGGAGAGCCTAAATAATTAAATATCACATGGACGACCTTGCAGCCTACTACCCTACACTTTTTCCTTTAAATAGAATGTGAAGCAGAAGTTTAAGATATAACTGATACTCTACCCAAGGCTGAGGAACATTCAAATTTTCTCCCAAACATGCACTGGCTTCAGATTTGTCTTTGACAATGTATTGCCTTATAATAATACTGGCCATCAGAGAAAATTTTACTGCCTTTAATCTCTTCTCTAGCGATTAGACTGGAATGTCTAATGAGAGGACAAGAATACCTTACATTTGATTTCTTACGTGTGTGTGTATGTGTGTGTGTGTGTGTGTGTGTGTGTGTGTGTGTGTGTGTGTGGTGTGTGTGTGTGTGTATGTGTATGTGTGTGTTTGTGTTCAGAACCTAGAGTTCAGTGATTCAGCTAGATTGGCTGGCTGAGCATCCAAATCTGTGGATCTTCCTGTCTCCATTTTCCCAGTATACACACCTACTGGGCAGCAAATAGCCTGAATGTGTACTGTCCAGAATGATGTACAGCTGAAAACTTACAAATTATTGATTTGGGAAAATTTCCATTTAATCATTTTATTATAGTTGATACTGAAACTAGCCCTAGCATGCTGTCTTATTGTTGTTGTTGTTATTGTTTTGTTATTGGCAACTTGCCATAAAACAGAACCTCATCTAGGAATATGGAGTATCTATTGAGATCAGATTGACTGCTAGGCAAGTTTCTGGGGCTGTTTTCTTGATTAGATTGATGTGAAAAGGCCCTGCCTGCTATGGGTAGTGCTACCCCTGGCAGGTAGTTTTAAACTGTATAAAAAGCAAACTCAGAAAGCTAGGAGGAGCAAGCCTGTAAGCAACTTTCTGTCTGTGCTCTCTGCTTCAGTTCCAGCCTCCAGGTTCTTGCCCTGCTTGAGTTCCTGCCTTGGTTTCTCTAGTGACAGATTGAGATTGGAACATTGGAGATAAAATAAAACAAAACAAAACAAAACAAAACAAAAATCAAAACAAAACCAAACAAATAAATGAACAAAAACCAAACCAAACCAACCAAAAAAACCCTTTCCTTTTCCAAGTCAGGTTTTGTCAGTGTTTTATCACAGCAATAAAATGCAAATTAACACAGATGCTAAAATTATGAATAAAGAATCACTACTCTAACTCATTTTTAAAGAAAGAGTTATTTAAAGAAAATATTTAGTGATGTAGAAATATACTGATATATAGCCACACTGAAACCTCTAAGAGGTTCATTCCTTCCAGTCTGTTGAAAATCGTTAAAATAAATGCTCTATCCATAACATTATATACTCCTTATATACTCAAGAACAAAATACACAGATGTAATTCAAATATGTGGTATACACTAGTAACAAAGTCATAATGTGAGTTGAAATAACTTCAGCAACATTCAACCACGTGACTGTGACTTTGCATAAAGATTGAAGAATGGATGTCCACTTGCATTTGGGGAGAATTACTCAATCAGTGGTAGCGATGATTCTTTAGAAAGTAAACTAAGTATGGAGAGTGTAATAATATTTTATATTCCTTAAGCGTCCTTTGAAAAATTAGAGAATCTTGGGAATGGGCTATCTGGCAGCAGTACCATTGCAAGTGGGCCTAAAACTTTCATATGTGCTGTTCCTAAGACTCTCCTGTCAGTATCACAGCGATTACTGTAGCCAAACCATCTTAGTAACCAAGTACCTTATCAATGACACTGATCAAAAATAAAAGACTGTTTAATAAATAGAAAAGTAACTTTTTTCTGACATACACTTTCACTTGTCATAGAATGCTTGACGTTTAATCTCAGAAGATGCATTTATTACTTCCAAAATGTGCTAATTTGGAAACATACCTTGATACTTTTTAAAAATATATAATTAATTATTTATTTATTTTTATTTCAATTGCATTGCTGTTTTGCCTGCATGTGTGTTGGTGTGAGGGTGTTAGATTCCCCTGGAACTGGAGTTACAGACAGTTGTGAATTTTATGTGAGTGCCAAGAATTAAACCTGGGTCCTATTGAAGAGAAGCCAGTGGTTTTGCTGAGAAATTTCACCAGCCCCTTAAGTTACTTAAGGGCTATTGCATAAAATGCCCTTTATATTTTATTCATTTCAGATTTTTAAGCCCTGTACTGCATGTTGTACATTTACTGATTGTTGTGGGTTGCATATGTGCTCATAGACATTGCTGCTAATAGCTCCTGGCTGTCCCCTATTTAAGGGGACATACTTTCACATGACTGACAGCATGGGGGTTAGAAGTGAGTCCAAAAAGCCTCATACCTCAACACCATATTTTCAGGTCCCTCTGAAAATCACACTGAAGCATGTCTCCACCTGAGAATACACTACTTAACTGTTCTCTCCTTTCTTGTCCTGCTTTTTTCTACTTGAGGGTAATTACCTCTAACTCTACTAATTAAGACAAGTTCTGACTCTAGCCATTCTCAGCCATGGCAATTTTGCACATTGCATTGGTATTTGGGGGAGGAGAAGAACTTAAAGAAAGGAATATGAACTTGATGAATGTAAACACTTGCATGCAAAGGAATCAGAAGGCCAAATTACTAGGCATGTGTTTACTAAATGTTCTAGTGTTTCCTAAGCACATAAGTTTCTGGGTCTCATGCATCCTTACTGACTTGGACTTTCCAAAGACAGGGGACTGGGAAGCTGAACTGGGAAGAATAGATGTTGGCATCGTGCTTCATATTGTCTCTGTTGCACTCCTCAATTATGCTTCTATAGCTAAAAAATAGTTATGACAATGTATATACACAATTATGGCTGTGGTCCAATAATATTGTGTTTATAAAAATGAGTGTCTGCATTTTGCCCTAAAATTTTAGTTTGCAAAACCTTGAACTAGAGTCCAGGGACCTAAAAATGGCTTATTGTTCTATAATAATTTGGATACTAGAGTTTTGCATTATCTTTTCTTTAGCAGAATGTTTGAATAATGTAGAAAGGCAAAATATCTTAGAAGTGGAGCCATATTTTCATTTATCTAACCACATTCCCAATCCTTGATCGCCACTAGTTTTACTATGAGGTAACTTTAAAACATGACATTTCAGAGGGTAGATAGTTTCTAGAGGCCAAATCTGCTATTCTTTCATACAGACTCATAATATTGTCAAAAGCTGTTCTATCAGGATAAAATTCAACTACTGTAAAGATAGATGTGGGCATATTTAATTATGTTGTGACTTTTATATGTGCATGCATGTATGAGTGTGTATGTGTGTATGTGTGTAGTGTGTGGATCGATCCTGGTACTTTATGTAGACTATAGAAATTGTAGGTTTTGTAACATTTACTCTGAGTTACTGTTCTGTTACTATGAAGAAACACTATGACTAAGGTGAATCGTGTAAGAGAAATCACTTAATAGGGGGTTGTTTATGGATTCAGAGGATTAAGAGATTCTCTTATCATCATTGCAGCAGCTTAGTAGCACTCACGGTGCTGGAGCAATAGCAAGTGTTATATCCTGATCTACAGGCTGGGAGAACAACTCTGGCCCTGGTGTGGGTTTTGACACCTCAAAATCTACCCATAGTGACACACTTCTTCCAACAAGGCCATACCACCTAATCCTTCTAAACCTCCTTAAATAATGCCATTCCCTGAGACTAAACATTTAAATATATGGGCCTATGAGGGCCTTTCTTATTCAAACCACCATAGTAAGCACGCAGTGACTTATCTTTCTGTCACAATAACAGTGTGCAATTAACCTTTTGAAGAATTATTAATAGTCTACTTTTTTATTCATTCAGATTATAATACCCTTTTACCAACTATGTGCTATTGTTACTTTGATAGAAAAAAATCAATATTTGGAATAGTTGTAGCACAAAATACCTGCATTTGCATTCAGATGAATTAGCTTTTATTATATATTCTTAAGTTTTGTCACTACACGTTAGAACACAGTGAACAGAATTCTGTTCAATACAAATAATTCACATTCATCTTTAGGTGAGCCTGAGAAGAGCATAAAATAAACTTTCCACTCTTCAGGCAGACCATTTACCATTAGGTTGTGACTTCCGCTACTTGCAACATATTTAATTTATGTAAAAAATACTAGTGATAGCTTTCTTATTCAATTGACTTTAGCCTCTGAACTCTGGGCCCACACATGTTTATTCTGAAGCTTGTTGCTTGTTGGCAGATTTGTTACCTGCTGCATTGCTCCTCAAAGTCATTTCAACAAGGTCTGGAACTTTTTCCGGTCTGGTTACAGTATTTTTTTTTTTTTTTGAGAAAAATCACAATTTCAAATTTATCTTGCATTTAGCATTTGTGATATTGAGGAAATGTAATACTTAAGAGAGGATACAGTTAAATTTCCTGTTGGGTTCAGTAGGATCAATGGCTACTTGGCTGGAAGCCAGTGTATATTATTGAGATGATTCCAAATATCTACTGTAAGTGATTTATTATGTGTATATTGTATGTATCTTCTTTGAACATTCCTCAGTTTACTAGGCTTATTTCTCCAATATTATGCTCCTCTTGCTGGGAAGTCTATGTTGAATGATTGATCTTTTTCCTTAATTATGCCCAATTTTAAAGGGATGTTTCATGTCTATTGGTTCAACTGAGCATTTTCCAATCCTCTCTATCTGTGCAATTCTGCTTCCTACACTTCTTCATTGCTATCTCTAAAAATATGTCTTCAATACATTTCAAGCCTACACAGTTGTATTTCAAAATCTTTCTCCCATGAAATTCAACTTATATTTCAAAGCTCAGATGAAAGGTTTTCTAGCCTGAAATTCTCAGCACTATTATCATGCTGCTGTAATTGCACATTTATTTTTATACTCTTGAATAAATGATTGGAGTTGCCTGAGCAATAGACTGGTAATTATCTCTCATATACCACCTACAGCATTCAATACTAGTTTGTTGAGTAAGTTGAACTGAAGACACTTGATATCAGAGGTCCTCAGATAGAAGCATCATGTTACCCGTTAGCAGTGTCTGAGGTGGTGATTTTGCTCATATATTTTCCTGGAATTGTGCTCATAGGATTAGAAGAGTATGAAAAGTAAGACATGGAAGAAAAAAGGCTAAGTCAGAGTATCTGATATTAGTGAGCAGCTCTGGAACATAAATGTAAACAACATACCAGCCAACCAACCAACCAGATTTATCCAGTAGTATTCAGAGTAACACCATTAGTATTACTGTGAGAATTGTTAGAAAAAAAAAAAAACAGATCAATTCAAGGTCAATGCACCAACTGAATCAGAAGGACTAGGGTCTAAGAGCAGCTGTGTGTTTCAGTAAGTACTCTGTGAGATTCAGATGTGCAGATGAAAGCTAGCATTTAGTCTAAGAGAATCCTCTAGAGCAGACCTTTTGTGATGGTTATAGGTGTAAAGTACAATCCAATATTACTAGCAGTAGGGATCTTCCTGGACATGAAAGCCAGCGACATTTGAATGATATACCAATAGTAACTTATAGAATAGACAATAGAAGACTCTTACTAATAGCCAAAAAAAGAGTTTCACACAAATCCTTTAGATTGAATGTACTAACATGTTTGAGGAGAATCAAATCAGATCGGCTGGAAACAGAATAATTTGATATCTCTTTTGGCAGATGTCCAGGGAAACAGCAAGACTAGAAATTATGGCAATAATTTTCTACATTAAAAAAATGACTAGAGAGCCACAGCTTTACATGTAAGCAGAGCTTGAAACTAATTACTGAATACAAGGGTAAGTCCTTATAACAACAGTTAAGGCAAGATGAATTATTGGAATAAGCCTGCAACAGAAGAAGAGGACAAGCAACAAGAAGTGAGTCAATGACAAGCTGTCCCTTGCCAGACATATAGCTTTTTCACATTCTTCCTGATGCTAAATACAAATAATGCTGGAATGTGAAATCACTGATTTCAAAATGTTTTTAATAGCTTACGCAATTAAGAATAGGAAGGAAAAATCAGAAAGCCCAGAAGATCATGGTCTATCTTCATCCAAACCATTATATTAAAGTGCTATATAAAATGTGCTAGAGCAGAGAGCTATATAGCAAACTGTAGGAAATGCCTCCACAAATGGACTCTTCTATTTTTGTTATGGGATCTCCTAACTACTTTTCTGTAATTTGGGTCCAAAGTGATAAACTGCTACAATAAAAGAATTTGCTGTTCAGTTTATATTAAAATGAGATTGAATTGGCTGTGAAGTTTAACTCCCTAAACTTCCATAAGCTTGTATGGCTTGACAAGCCTTTTAAATAAAACAGGAGGACAGGAGGTTAAGAAGCAATTTGTAAAAATGTGCAATCCTGATTGTCATTCTACTAGACAGCAGACGAAAAGAAAATAATACATAAATACCTAGGAAAACAGTGAAAGAATGTTTTGTAATTGCAATGCAGATTCTGTTTTTAATGGAGTCCCTATTACATATTAAGTAAAAAAAATTATAAAATAAAATAAAAGCAGGCATAGCTGATTAGGCAGCAGTAGCAGACATATAGCTGCTGCTATCTGGCATTCTACTGTCTCAGCATGCATTTACTAACTGGCCTGTAATTACTTTTTTGGAACATTACCCAACACTGTTTTAGAGGAAGAAAGGATTCATTCTCTGTGAGACAAAATAAATAGGCCTTGTTTCTGGCAAGCAGCTGCACCCAGTTTTATTATTTGAAATGATAAATGTAAACATTGTAAAATATATCTCAATATTATTTTTCAACACAAGAAGTTCAAAACTATTTTAATAGTTCCCCAGGGCTGTTCACCTCATAAGTTAATCACTAAACCACATGACTACTCAAAATTATGTGATCTGCATCTTTTATTTCTAGTATTGTGCTTTGACAAGGAATAGCTTTCCAACTTATGTCCATAGAAATCCTGTCTAAGCTCTTCTTTACCCAGCAGTATACTCCAGTGGTTTGACTTGAACATGAATTACAGTTAGCTGGAAGTTTGAATAAAGTGGAACTCATGTCCCCTCACCCCATGAAGTTTCTGGTTCACCAGGTCTCTAGTGAGCCCTGGAAATTACTTTGGAACTCTTATCCTAATAGTTCAGCTCTTTGCTTCTATTCAGCCATCACTTCATCAGGTCATTTTACACACTCTGCATTAGAAATTAAACCAAAACCAAAACCAAATAAATCCAACTACTGAGCTCATTTTAAAATCATAATAGTCTTGTTTTTCTTGTCTCTGTTTTTTGGTTACTTATCCTACTTCATAGAGATGACTTATAAATTCAAATATATATATTTATATATATAATATTATTATTATATTATTATTATATTATATATAATTACTACAACTTTGTTATGAAGTTTGTATATATTGTATATAAAATAATGCTGTGATGAAATTCATTACTTGGTAGGAAACTCGATGAAGTTTTAAAAAAATGTATATATGGGAGTAGATAAATGACTCAGTATTTAAGAACACACTTTGCATTTCAGTTCTCAGAACCCATGTCAACTGGCTCGCAACTGTGTATAAATATTGCTCATTAGGATCCAATGCCCTACAAACACAATGGCTTTATAAACAAGTAAGCGCTCACATAGATATAAACAAAAATTTAAAAATTAATATGAATTAAGTAACTATAAGAAATATTTGGGCCCCCAATGAAGGAGCTAGAGAAAATATCCAAGGAACTAAAGGATCTGCAACCCTATAGGAGGGATAACAATATGAACTAACCAGTACCCCCAGAGCTCGTGTCTCTAGCTGCATATGTATCAGAAGATGGCCTAGCCGGCCATCAGTGGAAAGAGAGGCCCATTGGTCTTGCAAACTTTATATGCCTCAGTACAGGGGAACACCAGGGTCAAGAAGTGGGAGTGGGTGGGTAGGGGAGTGGGTGGGAGGGTATGGGAGATCTTTGGGATAGCACTGGAAATGTAAATGAAAAAAATACCTAATTAAAAAAAAGAAATATTTATATTTTTTACAAACACACCCGTGTGTGTGTGTGTGCGTGTGTGTGTGTGTGTGTGTGTGTGTGAGAGAGAGAGAGAGAGAGAGAGAGAGAGAGAGAGACAGAGAGAGAGACAGAGAGAGAGACAGAGAGAGAGAGAGAGAGAGAGAGAGAGAGAGAGAGAGAGAGAGAGAAGGGGAGGAGGGAGTGCCACAGCTTGAAGTGGAGGTCAGAGAACAACTTGCTGTAATTGTTTTTCTCCTTCTATCACATTGGTTCCAGGAATCAAATTCTGGTTGTCAGGCTTACTGACAACCTTTATCCACAGGCCCCAAGAAAGATATTCCATGTAGATTAAAATCTAGAATGACATACTACTAAGAACTGGTGATAATTAAGAACAAATAAACCTCAACAATTAGGATACTGTAAATATTTTATAAATACTAAGTTAGATAGAATCATCTATTTCATTCCTCTCAGAGCACAAGTTCCTCTACTAAGCACAGTAGAATGTTCTCATGTTTAAATAACTTGAGTGTCAATAATCTTCTTTGAAATAGAACCTGTCTATTAAGAGTTGCTCCCTCCCCATGAAATGTGTTATACTTCATTTGTTTCCATATGACAACCACTTAAGTGTTGAACTTCATTTAAACATTGTACTACCTTTCTGTTGTCAGGGTTTATCCTTGACTCTTTTCATTATAGGGTGGTCACTTCTTTCATCAACCTAAAAGCTTATATCAGAATACAGTTTGATTCATGAATATCCCTCTTTCAAAAGTGATTCTCATGTTTTGACACAATAGACTGATAGAATATGCAAGAAACAATCTTGCTTTTAAAATAAGAAACATCTTTTATTCATATTGTCTATGCATCTATTAAATACTTTTCCAATGTATCACATATATATGACTATTGGAAACTAATTCATCACAAAACAACATAAATATTTGCTTTTATAGAATAGAACTTTATGAAAAACCATGTTAGAATTTCAGATTTGTACCTAATAATTATCTCCTCCAGTGGGAATAAGTCTGTATTTTAATCTATTATAATATTTTTATCTGTTCTCTAGAGTAAGTTATTTCTTCTCCTACTCCAAAAGTATTTATTAATTAATATGCTGGCTGGATATATATGATGTCATCTCTTAAAAGTTATATTTTCTTCATAAAATTTTTGCTAAAATTTTAATTTCATGTCACGATCATTTATATTTTTAAATTCACTCAAGTGAATATTTTCTTATCTCAATTTAGTTTTCAGATAATATACTGATGAAAACATAGCAAAAGAAGGCGATTTTTTTTTTTTTTACTGATTTGGCAAGCTGTGAATATTACATCTCTTTGAAAAGTGATTGAAGTGGTCAACTTAAAAGAATCCAAAAGGAAAACAAACATTACATTTTAAGTTACTTGTTAATAACATCAATAGATAAAACCTTAAAAGGAAATTTGCTCATAAATGTTATTATTCAATCAGTAGTCTAATAGTCTCAAGGATAACAAATGTATATATCAAGCTATGTATGGTGGCACATGCCTTAAATCTCAGTACTTAAGAGGGAGGGATAAGCCAAGTTCTATGAGTTCAAGCCCTAAGTTCTAGGCCAGCAGAGTGTGAGACCCTGTTTCAAAATGAAGAGGAAAAACAGAAAGAAAAGAAAAATCAGGGGCTGCGAAAGACAACGGCTCTGGCTGTCCTTTTAGAGGATCCAAGTTTGTTTGTTTGTTTGTTTGTTTGTTTGTTTGTTTTTCCTAGCAGCCCAGAATTGACTGTAAGTCTAGTTCCTGGAGATCCAATGCCCTCTGATAGTCTCCATGGTCACTTCAGAAACATGCTACACATAAAAACATACAGAAAAATATATACATAATATAAAAATTTTTTAAATTTTTAAAAGTTTGTATCACATCCTTTCTCCAACTTCTCATAAATTATTACCACTTTCCTACTCATCCATTTTCACGTACTTTCTAAAAAAAATAAAACCATACAAACTAAACATAAGTAAATAAATAAAACCAATCACACAAAAAATGCCAAAACAAAATGAAAAAAATGCAGAAAACAAACATTTGTTTCTGTAGACACTATATGCACACCTTGCAGATACATACAGGCAACACACACACACACATTTAAATCAAGTATCAGGCTTCTAAAATGCTTTATTGAATTTCAGTTTTTCTCCTAAAACAAAAATAATCATCTCAAACTTGATTCAATGCTATAATATAATGAATAATTGTTGAAATGTTATTTCATATCCCTCATTAATTCAAGACAACAGTAGATAAATGGAAAGCCATGGTTGGCTAAGCCTTGTAGAAATAATTAAACATAACAATAGTTTTCCTAATGTTGAAAAATAGCAATTACTTTAAATAATTATAAGATCTTAACTTTTGCACCAGAAAAAGGAGAATAATAATTAAATAGAAGCTCAAAGAACCCCCAAATTTCATTAAGCACCTACCGCAGGTTAAAAATAACTCAACGTCCCTGAAAAAAATCTTATCATTTATGTAATTATTCCATAATTATCATTTCAACGTAGCCTAAAACCAACTGTGGAAAGTAGTGATGGAAGAATTATTTCTAATTTATACAATAGGAAACTTGAATCTGATAAATTGAATAAAAGCACATCTAAACCTTTTTGAAAATATAAAAAGACTGCTAGAAAGGCTTAAATATATGCATTCACACATACATGCATATATGATGAGACTACTGATTTGTAAAAGTGCATTGATCCTCCAAATAAATCTTTAAATTCAATTTAATTATACACAATTTAACTTCAATATGTTTCCACCCTGAATTTATGAACTGCCCTAATATTCACATTTAACATCAAGGATTAAGACTAGATCATAATGCTATGGAGACTAAAAAAAAAGCTTTACTATAAATTTTACTGTAAATTTAATAAGGCTAGTGTGTTATACATATAGTTTTATAGAAAGATCAATAAAATGTAATTATCAACCCAGGATAAGGCTCATACTTATAGTCAATTTTAGCTGAGGAATGTATCACACAAATAAAGGATAAGACAGATTATTTACCAATAGTTCTAAGCCAATCAGTCATGCATATGAACCCCCATTCTCTGTTGGTATGAGTGCAAAACAGTGTAGGCACTATGGAAATCACTGTTAAAAATTATCAATTATCAAAAAAGTAAAAACAATCTACCATATGATTCATGTATACCACTCCTTGGCATATGCCCCATGGACTAGACTTAATAGCCTACTCCAAATACCCTTGCTCACCCATGTTAAATGCCGCTCTATTTATAATAAGTAGGGAATGAAAAAGAACCTGGGTACCCTTCAGTGAAGGATTGATAAAGAAAATTTAGCTCATATGTACTATGGAATACTATTCAGCTGTAAAGATAACTAAAATCAAGAACATTTCAGGTAAATGGATGTATGTATGCATTTTCTGTATGCTCGTGTTTTTCCTCCTGTCCACTGTTCTTGGTAAAAGTACTCTGAGACTCAAATATGTTTACAGTTACCCAGGTCTGATGTTTTGGTTATTGTCCAACTATCTCATAAATTAATTATCTCATTATTCTATTTTAATTTCTGCTACATGGATGGTTACCTGGTCCTCATTTTTTTTTACTGCTGATGACTATTGACATTCTGGGCTAATCTCCTGCCTGTCTCTAACCCATCATCCCTCTCTCTGTTTCTCAGCTGGATGACCCATCTTCTAATTTTCTGCCTAAGCTCATTGGCCAATCAGCATTTTATTGATAGGTGAATGCTTTTACACAGTGCACAAGAGATTATTTCTACATTTCCCCCCTTTTACTCCCACAAGAGTATCTTTTTCTTACAAAAATAAACTGTATACAATATTAATTATGAAAACTGACAGGTAAGATTTACATTCATAATGTTCAGTCCATATGTTTTGACAATTTCGAGAAAGTATTCTATTATCTATCCTATCTTGGTGAGTTTAGAGTTCTGTACTTTAATCAATTTTATCATAAAATTATAAACCTAAAATATCTTCTTAGATTCAAGAACATTTTTTTAAAATGTTCTAAACAATTTAGGCATAATTATGAAACTATAAGTATCTAGTCTTCAATTTCGTCAGATACCTGAGAAGGAATAAATATTACCTAAGTATGTAGGGCATGTAGGCAAGAAGCTTCCAAAACTAGAGAAATGGCAGATAAAGTTGGCTACCTGGGCAGTTCCCCAAAATTCCTCTATAAATTTGGAGCATCAATCTTCAACGTTCTGGCCCAGTATAACTGACAGACTTTTTTGTGAAGCAGGAATGATGAAGGACTTCTTTATCCTTTCCTTGCAAGGTTTGCCAGTCAATTTCCCTTGATCCCGTTTGTCCATTTTGGGCAGCATTCTATCTTCAGTTGAAGCAAGGGCAGTTTCTTGCCCAGCAGCAGCTTGCCACATTTAACAAACTCCTTAAAGAGATTATTCAATGCTTATCATCTTCTTTGTGTAGAAAAGGAGTGCTGCCAGGAGCTGACATATCTCAGTACTAAAAACCCCTTTTAATAATAAAATATTTTTAAATGTCATATCTTATAGATCTTTGATGTTTTTGAACTATCCATAGTACATGTGAATTGTCTGTTTCTAGCTATTCACTATCTGATTAACCTTGAAAGCATCTATAAGGAGACTAAATACAACTTATTTTGTACATAACTATACTAGAACCTATAAGACCACATGTTCAATTGACTATTAACTTGCATTATTTATGATAAGCAGTTTGTAGTAGCAGCTTTTAAAAGAACTGGAACTTAATATTCCATTTTTAAGAATCACCTTAAGTACAGTGTCTCAAATAAGATTTGAAAACATGTCTATATAGTATGCTGTAGCAAAATATAACTGCAAATTTACATAAATATACAAAGATCTATACCTATATATCAAAGTATAAGCTCAATTTTATATCAATATATAAAGATATATACTAATATCAGACTTTTGACTTGTTAAAACTCTTTGGTCTAAAAGTAGTTTCAATGAGCAGTGTTGTTTTTTTTCTATTATTGTAATATTCTACCCCCCCCTTTTCATCTCTTCTCTTCCTTTTCCCTTTAATACTAGATAGGGAAGAAATAAATACATTAGAAAAGAAAAAAGAAAAAAAGAAAAATCTCTGAGCCTAACACCCTATATTTTGTTTCCTCCCTAACATAAGACCATTACAACTTGTACCCACCCTCCTTAGTTGGTGACAAATATCTATAACCCACCAAACAACTAAAAAACCACACATTCTGCCTTTTGGGAATGGGGTGTTTCTCTCTTAAAATTGCTTTCTGCTGATTTGGGGGCATAGCTTTCTTGCCCAAGAAAATTTGGAAAATGGTCAAGTTTTAAGAAAATTAGCTGTAACAATTGTCATCCAGTCTCTATGTTCTGAGAAAGTTCAGGGCTTAATTGAAGTCCTGATTGGACAGGCTGTGATGCTGGACCAATTGGGGTCAGCAGCTTTTTTTGAAGCTGCCCTGGATGAAGAATTTTGAGGAAATGGCACTGAGGGGGTCTGAGGTAGGATCAAGTAGGATGATGGAATAAATATGCCTCAGTATCTCAGAATCCTTTCAGCATCCTCAGGGTGAATCTTGTCATGGCTGCTTTTCCGGTTGTTTTTCTCTGTGAACATATAAACTTTCAAAGATGCTATACATTTTTGCAATAACGTAAGTATATGGAATGTGCAATGTGCACAAATCAGTTAAAGGTTTTCTTTTTTACTCTTTGAGAAAGTGTTAAACATCTATCTTTCTTTATAAGTTGGTTTGGATTGTATATTAAAACTAATATAAATTTTCATCTATTCCAAATGAGGGGATGGTATTACAAATCTTGATTATTCATCAATAAGGGGTTACCCTGTCTGTCTCTTGTTGATCTATACTTATTAGTCCAGTGTCAGCCTTTTTCATAACTTTTTGAAATTTCAGAAGATTGGGGCTCTCTTTTTAGACTATCTCTAGAACAAACATTTTTTCTAGGAACACTTTGCCCACAATCTCATTTGAAATGACCATGCTATCTACAAGACATCTCTAGAAAGACAAACCTCACATGCTCTGTCTCATTGGGGGCTTCTAACTCCAAATCTTCATATCTGAGCACATAGCAGAAATCCAGAAAGTAAAACAGAACCATTATAAGGATTGGGGGATTCAGTAACAAATAGGAAGATAGCAGGGTCCTAGAGATCTCATTAGGGAAATAAGAGGGGCAATTTAGAAAGAGGGAAGGAGGTAAATACAGAAAGAAGGAGGCTAAAATGATAGTAAAAATGTTTGAAAAATCGTAAGATTGTCATATTATTAACTATTTACTTACAAACCCCTATAATACTAATAATTCTGTGTATAAGTATACATATATAGTCTAATAAAATTTGTCATCTAGACTGGCAATACTCCTTCCAAGAACCAAAGACCACTTAACAAAAACAAACAAACAAACAAACAAACCAAAAACATAAACCAATTCCAGACATAAGAATGCTTCTTTTGATTTTTTCTGCCAGGGCTATCCAAGAGACTTCCAAAACATACAGCCTACTCCTATTATCCTTGGTTGTTTCCAGAGGTGGAAGGTAATTCCCCACTGCTGAAGATGCCATGTACTTCAAAAACAGGGACGAGAGATCACTAATATAGGACAGATCTAAAAGCTTCCTCCCTGAGGACTAGCTTTCATGGTAGTAAAATTCAGCTTGCAAGCTTCTAAAGGAGGGAGGCAACCAACACTCCTACACAGCCAAGATGCCTATGAACTACATTAACAACCAGCATGGCATTGTAAACCTCGGGGTTGAGTAGTGGCATGCATACCTTGGAGATACTCAACAGGTCTCTCTAATTAGATTTAAGATTGCCAACAGGAATCTATGCCTGATTCTGGAAACATAGCCAACTATACAGTGCTAGTGAAGTATGGACATTGGAGGAGAATCTGCAACTACTACTTTACTACAGTAGCATGATCCCTAACAACAATCTTAAATTTGTCCTTATGTTCATAGGCAAGTGTAGCCCTCACCCCTCATAAAGAATACTTCTCTTTGCAACAGGGATCATTACAGAAAACCACAACAAATCAAAATGCACATTAGTAGAGCCCAGTCCCACATTAACCTCCTCACCTAATATCTTAGAAGAGGGAACAAAATACTCACTGGAGGAGATACAGAGACAAAGTGTGGAGCGGATACTGAAGGAAAGGCCACCCAGAGACTGCCCACCTGGGGATCATTCCCATATATAGTTACCAAACCCAGACAGTATTGTGGATGCCAAGAAGTGTTTGCTGACAGGAGCCTGTTATAGTTGTCTCTGAGAGGCTCTGCCAGAGTCTGACAAATAACAGAGGTGGATGTTCACAGCCAACCATTGGACTGAGCACCAGGTCCCCAGCAGAAGAGTTAGAGAAAGAACTGAAGGAGCTGAAGGGATTTGCAATACCATAGGAGGAACAACAATATCAAACAACAAGACCCCTCAGAGCTCCCAGGAACTAAACCAGTAACCAAAGAGTACATGTGGAGCAACCCATGTCTCGAGCTGCATATGCATATGTAGCAGAGGATGGCCTTGTTAGGCATCAGTGTGAGGAGAGGTCCTTGGTCCTGTGAAGGCTCGATGCCCCAGTGTAGGGGAATGCCAGGACGGACTGGGAAGCAGGAGTGGGAGGGTGGGTGGGGGAACACCCTCATAGAAGCAGAGGGAGGGGAGATGGTATGGGGCGTTGTTGGAGTGGAAACCTGGTAAGGGGATATTTGGAATATAAATAAAGAAAATATCTAATAAAAAATTTTAAAAATCATTTAATATTCTTTCTAAGTAAAGTTTTAAAACTTTATTCATTTGGCATAGTCCATTAAATGTTTGTGACTAAAACTGAAATTATTCTCCATAGGTATATTTCAGAATAAGCTGCATTATCTAATAAGGGTCTACAAACTTATTTTCTTTAGTATTTTAAGTGAATACCTTTTAAATGGTGATTTTTATATAAATGCAAATTTGTGATCGTATGCTTTCCCTAAAAATACATTATGTGAATGTTACTTTATTTCTTTTTACCATAAACTTGTTGAAAAATATAATACTGTTAATCTGACAAGAAGTAAAAATGCAATTCAATAAAATATTACTTTCTTAATTAAATGGCTTTTAAATTATTTATTACTATTTTAAGATAGTAAGTTTTCAGGACACCTATATTAAGACAAAATAAAACCAGGAGATTAATAATATTAAGTAAAGCACCTAGTATCTCAAGAATGAACTAAAGAAAATAGGTTTAAAAATAAGGTTTTAGACTGAAATTAAAGTTAGCAATTTCAACTCAATTTGCAAAAATAAGTGTATTGTGATGTAAAATAGTCATTTGCTTACACAATGTACAACAATTTTCTATATTTTCTGAATAAGTATCAGAGCAAATGTTTATGTTGAGTATAATTTGATACTATAATTTTAATAGTCTGTGATACAAAACAATGAAAATTGTGTGATATGTATTTTATATTCAACAAGAAAACGAAACAAGTCTTTGTCTTAAGAAAATTATAATTGCTTGACTTCATTTTCTTAATTTTCTTTTGTATTAAAAAATTAAAAACGAGAGTTTCTTCTCTTCTTTTAATGAAGAAAGACAGCAATAATCAATTAGATGAGAAGATCACATAGAGAAACACCAAGTAAAGGGAAGAAGCTTGTTTCATACTTGTGTGATAGCAAGAAATAAATCCTTCAATTTGTTCAACCATATTTTATGCTCTAAAAAATCAACTTGTAAATCAAAGATTGACTATAAAGATTACTCTTTTCTGAACTTTTGAGTGAAGTCATTCTTTCAATTTAGACTGGTGTATACATTTCTACTAGTAAGGAATCTCTTTAAAGCTATTTTAAAAATCAATAACATTTAGTCTACCCAAAAAGGTCAGACTAATCAAACATAAGGGAAAAAAGTCTTGATTAGGGAGTTAGTCACTTTTTGCTGAGAAGAGAAAGTTAAGAACTAATTTGCTATGACAAGATTCATGAACTTAAAATCTGCTATTTCTGGCAGTAGTTTCTAAAAGGAATAGAAACCTTGAAATAAGACCTTGAGTTTTTTTGTTAAAACCCTAAGCAATGTTTATATAAGTTAAATTCAAGAATTAGCCACCATTTTATCTATAAAGCAAAATAATTCAACAAATGATTATCTTATAAAAAGAAAAAAACATTCAGATATAAAATAACTGCATAGTAGACTCACATATAAGAAGATACTTAAACCCGTATGGCACCTTTTCATGAGACATACAATATTACTTATCATTAAGAAAATCATTTCTATGATCAGTGAACTCAAGGTTGACAATAATAAAGCAAAATAGATGGAAAACAAACTGGAAAGCTAATTGAAAAATCATTAAATCAAAATTAAAAAGTACCTTGCAACAGAAAACTCCATTTGCCTAAAGGGAAGAAAGACTAGATACATAGCTGGACTTCAAAAGGAAAATTTTCCTTGTCCATAATTTTATAAGGTTTGAATTATATCCTATGCAAAATCCTTACCTATTAAAACATCGATTTAAAAAAGCCAAATCAATATACAAATATATCAGTGCTAAGATTCAATATATGCACAAATATTTGTCTTCACTCCCAAAACTTAAAACTGTTAAGATACTTTATGACAGACAGTCATGTTTATTTATCAAGGTAAGAATAAAGGACAATAGACTAACAATAGCCCCAATATAGAGAAAGTGTTCCTGTGACCTGTTCATCCACTAATGGGAAATCTGCATATCTCCTTCCTGCAAAGCCTCAAGAGCCATGTTGGAGAAAGGATTGCAAAGATTGTAAGAGTCAGAGTTCTAGAAGAACTAATTAAAAAAATGTGTCTTCTGCATATGGCCAGATTGCTGCACTCAGGAACTTACAGCATTTGGGAAGTACCCAAGCTAGTGAACATTTCAGCTTGTCGTATGGAGGAGACCCCAACCTTAGCAGAATAGCTGTTAATAGTTGATTAATTTGACACTAGTACTGTCTATTTTTCTTCATATATTTTGTTCCAATTTTTACTTTCTTCCAGTATTCCGGAAACAAAGTAGCACATCAAAGCTCTAAGAAGCCCATCAAGATGTAAAATAATAAAAAAAATCTCTATTTAAAACTCAAAAAAAAAGTTGATTAATTTGGAGTGGGAGAGACTTAGTTTTCTTTAAGGGTGCCACCACAGATGAGTTGGCTACACTCCAGAGAATGGCACTATACCTGGGCAGCACAAATGGGAATCAGTGGACTATAAAAACTAACTAAATAAAAATAACACAAAGTTGGCAGATATTGGAGGTTGAGCTCAGGGTTTGGAGAGTAGATATGAATAAGATTTAAATTCACTGTATTGTACACATGAAATTCTTGAAGCATTAATGAAAATATATCAAAAAGAACATAGGACTACAGTCTGAGTAGAAACATTACAACCATTAATGAAATGAGTTTAGAATTAGAACCATAATAGTAAGAATTACAACTCATAACTTATATTTTCTTTATCATTCATGTTTATTGGGGCCCTTTGCTAGGCACTCCGGGAGCCCTGCAAGCAATTCAAACATACTTTGTTGTATATATGAAATTTCAAGTCAAGAGAGGAAGATAGACGTCAAATGCACAATTCTAGACCTACATTAGATTGTAATTAGAGTGGAGAGGAACAGAAAATTTTGAGAAACAGAACATTCTAGACACAGGAAAAAACATGTCCAAACACTTTACTTGAGGGAAGTAGAATTGTGGTAAACCATGCATAGAGCACAGTAAAATGGAAGGAAGGCAGACAAAGTAGAGATTAGAGGAGATAAGTTATGTAAGACTTTGTGCTCAATATCAAGAACGAAAACTTTTAGCCAGGTATGGTGGTATATGCCTTTAATCCCATTACTTGGGAAGCATAGGCACAAAGATCTCTATGAGGCTGAGGTGAGGCCAGCTTGCTATATAGCCATTTTTAGACCAGCCAGGTCTACATAGTGAGACCCTGTCTAAAAAACAAAAAAAAAAAAAACAACAACAACAAAAAACAGGTTTTTTGGGTTTTATTCCAACTGCAGTTTGAAATCCATCGGAAAGGCTTTAAAAAGATGATGCCATGGAGCATATTAAATGTTATAATGGTCATCGTGGCAGTTCACAGCAAAATTAATTAGAGAGGGCAAGTGTGGATGTGTAAGAACAATTAAAAACCAACTTCAACATTCCTAATGAAATGCTGACAATAGCTAATGTGTTCATTACTGCTCTGAAGGAGATCAGTGAGCAAGTTTGGAATATATTGAGGAAGTACTGCCAATAGAACTTAGCAATTCATTAGATGTAATGGGTCTAATGTGTATCCTGTTCCATTGGTTTCAAAATTGATAATTATAGGGAGGACTTGAAAGACCCTTTATTTAACCATCTACATTATATACAAAAACCAATTTTGAGAGAGAGAGAGAGGGAGAGAGAGAGAGAGAGAGAGAGGGAGAGGGGGGAGGGAGGGAGGGAGGAAGGGAGGGAGGGAGGGAGGGAGGGAGGGGAGGGAGAGAGAGAAAGTCTTCTATTATCTAAGGACTGATTTTTAAGAGAAAATTAAAATACTAATAGGCAAATATGGATGCCATATTCTTTTGTCCTTAATTATTTGTATAGTTCAGTGTACATCAGGAAACACACTACAGATAATTAATCATTCATGTTTATTGGGGCCCTTTGCTAGGCACTCTGGGAGCCCTGCAAGCAATTCAAACATACTTTGTTGTATATATGAAATTTCAAGTCAAGAGAGGAAGATAGACATCAAATGCACAATTCTAGACCTACATTAGATTGTAATTAGAGTGGAGAGGAACAGAAAATTTTGAGAAACAGAACATTCTAGACACAGGAAAAAACATGTCCAAACACTACAGATAATTAAAACTTTGACACTGAATTTATTTTTTTAAATAAATAATCATGCTATATTATAGCTTGGGAACAAATTGGAACTAGTTTCTCTGTACTTTACAGACAGGGCTAACACTTTAGCATTGTGCCCTGGCAGATGCTTGTCCTTTGTTCCCTTGAGAACCTCTGCTTTGGCTGTACAATGATAGACAGACAGAAGTAATTAGTTAAATATTTTGATTTTTTGTTACTGTATGACAAAGACCCACAACACAACTCAAGACAGCAGAAGCTTTTGAACAATTAGCACTTCTTTTTAAGTCACCAGGAATCTATAGTTAAAGCACCTATAAGATAAAATAATTTAACCTTCATTTTATACTTTAATCTCAATAATTCTTAGCTAATTCAGACCCTATAAACAAGTTAGTAAACTGCACGTATGCATGAAAGTATTATCACTCCTTTCTCCATGTTGAATATAAAAGATCATTGCTCTTATTCTATCCGCAAAATGTAGAGGGTCAGGGTACAGAAAGAGGAAGCCATGATATACAAAAGTTCTCGAGATATAATCTGTCGCTTCTTCTTCAAAGAGATCCATACTGATTAACTAAGGTGAGTGGCATCAGTTTTGGACAGAACACCAGAGTTGTCATTTCAATCATTGTGTGAAGGGTCACATTTGGGATGAAGTTGGATTTGTACTAACCTATCAGATCTATCTCATTACGTAACTATGGGTGATAGGTGAACACTTTTTAAACTCTAGTTTTGTACAAGGCTTTAGACAGAAGACACTGTCTTGGCAATTTATTTACTTTACGATATTGGATTTGGGATAAGGAGGCATAATACAGTGCTAAAATTGTGATATTTGCTGTATGACCATACTTCAGTTTTCTTTCTGAGATTTTATTAGATTTCTAGAGGCAAGGGTTTCTCAATCTTAGTGGTGAGATAATTTTTGCCTTATAGGAAACATTGGAAAATGCCAGAGGATTATCTTTGATTCACCTAGGGGAGTAACACAGCTGCTCAGCACACAGAGACAGGGTTGTTGAGTACCATATGGTATGATGTAACCTCTTATACCCAAAAATCATTTAGGCCAAAATGTCAATATTTAAAAGTTTAAAACATTGTCATCTAAGATCTCTCTTGGCTTTAAAGCATTAATAATCCTTTGAGGAAGATTTATAACAAGTTATCCAAGGTAATACAAGATATCCTTAAATTTGCTAAAATAGAAATTATTTGTATTATAAACATAAATATTACCACCTACCATGAAATTTTCCTTGAAAACAGTGACTATGGTTTAGTAATTAAAGGGACCTTCATCATATTGGCCTGAGATCATTTCAGTTGGGCTTTATTTAATTGCTAATTGATAAAGGTTAGCCTAGCTCACTATGGACAGTGCCACCTCTGGGCAGGTAGTACTGGTCTGCATAACAAAAAATGTAGCTGAATATGAGCCTGAAGTTAAGTCAGTAAGCACTGTTCTTTTGCTGCTGTTTTGCCTCCAGATTCAGGCCTTGAGTTTCTGCCCCAGTTTCCCTTGATGATAGACTGTAACCTACAATATGAAACAAACCATTTGCCATCCAAGTTGCTTTCTGTAGTGGCACTTAGCACAGCAACAGGAAGCAAACACTAAGTCAAACTCCTCACATTTGTCTCCTAGGCACAAATAACTGTAACATTAGGTAACCTCTCCCAAACTAAAGAGTCTTTACTTTAAAATGTCATTGATGACCAACTTTTTATTTTAAATGGATCATTTTTTAACAGAGTTCTTAGTATGGTGTCTGACACATATGCAGCACTAAGTCAATATTAGTTATTGCCATAGTTAGACCTCAGGGCGAGTTTTCATTAATTTTATTCCACAGGATTTATTTACTCTAGCCATTCCGATTTATTGCTCTTCATAGGTATTTGCTGATACCACTTTTGGTTATGGCCTATAATCTTCTACCTGAATAAATTATGCTCACCTTTGAGTCTCAAAGTCAATGGTCCTTGAAGGAGCCCTGTCCATTCCTGAGACACAGATATAACCACCTATATATTGAGTCCCTAAAGACATCTATTCACAGCATACTTTAAAAATCTGTAACCACAACTACCTGTTACAGCCTGAAAGTGGGTTTCATCGAAATTCCTATTTTGAAATCTCAATGGCAATCACTATAGTCTAGGGAGAAATGATTGGGTCATGTAGGCAAAGCTGTCATGAAAGGTAACAATGTTTACATAAAAGAGTCTCAGAAAAGATCTTTCTCTTCTGTATAAGGCCATAAAAAGAAAGGGCAGGTTTTGTATCAGAAACTGGGCTGTTGCTAGATTGACCAGTGCCTTAATCTAGGGCCTAGCAACCTTCAAAACTATAAGAAATAAAGTATTGCTACTTCCAAGTCATACTGTTTGGCAGACTAGGATACCGTTACACTATATTATCATTCATATGTTCATAAACACATGCACAAATGGACACACACATTAGGCTCCAATGCCATCTGTGCGTATGTTACTTGCACATTGAGCCATCTATAAATCTGCTAACTATACCCAAACCATGATCCTAACTCTCTTACTCCAGTAATAAAGCATAACATGGAATTTGCAAGCTGAAATTAAATCTTTATAAATGGATGCAAATTTAAAGAGAAAAAAAAAGTCCCTTGTTTGACAGGATAAAATGATTGATGAAAAGCTGTTCTCAGCAAGATCTATTTATACCCAGTTCCAGGGTACTCTTGTTTCAAGTGTATAGAAAATGCCTGGATTCCAAAGAATTAACACAATACACTCTATTTTCACTCTGATATTTATAATATATTAAAATTTAAACAAAAGGAACAGCTGTTTATAATATCTGATGTACGAGTTTTCTTGCAAGGAAGACATCCTAGATGGTGAATTTTACATAAGAATAGTATTGCCAAATCTTATATTACATTAATAAGTTTAGTCTCACACTAGGAAGTTAAAGATAAAATGATAAGAAAGTTGATAGTTAAATAAGAGTACTCAACAGTAATTCCTATACAATCAGCATGGTTGACTTAAACATTAAAAATAAAGAAAATAAGTTATTAGTATACTTCCATGTTGTGGGTATTAAAAAGGTGATAAGTAATAAGATTTATGAATAGGACTGCAATTATTCAGGAGGTAATTAAAAATGACTGTCATTCACTGTATTAGTTATTTTTCTGTGGCTATTATAAAATATTATGACCTAAGGCAAGTTAAGGAAGGAATAATTTATTTTAGCCCATTTTTCCAGAAGTTTAGTCCCTTAATGGTAGGGAAAGCATGGCAATAGGCAACAGAAGTAAATAGAAAAGCAAATAGAAAATGGAAAGTGAAATAGGAGTGAGTCAAGGCTATAAACTATCATAGCCCACTCCCTGGGCTACACTTCTTCCCCCTGGGATGCAGCATGTACTCAAACACTATTTTCAATACTCGAGCATAATGGGGGAACTTCTCATTAAATACACCATTCACACATTGTCCATAGCACATGAGAAATAGCAGACATAACAAGATACAGTTTAATTTACAATGCTGTCAGATTAGCAAATAGAGTGTTATAGTTGTTGCTTAAATTCCATGAAGACTTGACAGTTTAGTTTTCTTTTACCATTTTATAAAATGCTAGAAACCAGATTCCTAACATTAAAAACAGATTATTATGTACCCAAGGTAGACTTATCAGAAATAGAAAGATTTCTTTCTCTTCTGAAGATAAATGGACATAGAATTAAAGATAATTTGGCATGAATCCATAAATCTATAAGGAAAACAAGGCAGGAAAAACAAAACAGAATTGTATAAGTTATGTAGTCACATGTTTAAATAGTATTAATTATCAAATATTTTATTTTAGTGTAGAATAAACAAAAGATACATTTATAGCTTTATTTTCTAGAAGCAGCTTATGATCAGTAACTGTTGTCCTTGATTTCAATTGCTCTCTGATACATAATTTAGAAAGACAGCCCTAAGGGAACAACATAGTGAGTTTTAAAAGAAATATAAAATTGAGTTAATTACATTTAAATGGCTAGTATTTCTTGTGAGAAAATCTCTAAGATTTCCTTTTAAATTATCCCTTTAATAAATAGCATATTAAATTTTTATAATTGCTGAAGTAGTATTTTTACTATTATTAAAAAAGAATCCTTTGGCAGTTGGGGAGATGGCTCAGTGGATAGGAATGTTTGTTGTATAAGAAGAGGGCTATGAGTTAGGATTCCCAGCACAGTAAAATTTCAGACATGAATGCATGCAGTTGCAATCACAGTTTTGGGTTGGGACAAGACAGAAAGATTGCTAGAGCTTGCTGTCCATCTAGTCTAGTGGAAGAACAATAGTTTCACTGAAAGGCCATAGGTCAAAGTATTAAGGTGGAGACCAGTACAAGACAAAGGATAATGATGACCTTTTCTGATTTCTGCATATCATAAACACACACACACACACAAACACAATCTATGTCAAGTTAGTGACTTTATGTTATTTACTACTTTCCCTATTTATTCAAATACTTAAACTGATTCATGAACCCTAAATGTCTTGAAATTATGTATATTAATAAAAGGATAACTTGCTTTACCCTTTTATGAAGATAGCCTATGTTACTCTTTATTTTCTAAGTACAATGAGCAACCAGGATTCAAAAATCCCAAGCTATGGACAAATACAATATCCTTTTGTTTCAAAACACATTTCATTATATGGCTACTTGATGACCAAAACAGCAGGCTGAAATGCACTTAAATGAGCTGGAAAACAGAAGTTCCTCAGACACTCGAGAATCAATATAGCATGGTAAGACAGACAATGAAGGAAGAAAACAAAACAAGACATCCTAAAATTTGCAAGCAAATCCCAAGTACTTCATATAAATATGTACATCTCCAAATAATCACCAAGTATATGTTTATTTTCAAAAAATAAGTACAAAAATTTTTAACTCAGTTAATTTTACTAGTTTTTTTAATGTAATATCAATTGTTCAAAATATTTGTTTATATTAATTGTAGTTTGAAAAGAAAACTTAACAGAAAATAAAAGGCATAGTCCCTTGTTGTAGATTAGTATGATAAGATGTATTTATGAATGAGTTTGTTTATATGTAAACTCATCTGTGAAAATATCCAGGACAATTTTAATGAAATTGTAATGTTATGTTTTCAAATAAATAAAATAAATTAAAACATTTGGATGTTTGAAAGATTGTGAAATGAAATGATATGGCTATATTCTAGCAAGACTCTTAAGGGGTTTTGTACTTGGGGCATACTAGTAAGTTTGAAACAATCTAGTAACCTTGGGTGAATAAAAACAAGATAATCTCAAAAACAGTGCAAACTATGGTAGTTTGAATAAGAATGACCTCTATGGGCTCATATATTTAACTACTTGTTCCCTTTGTGAAAATTACAATGCATTCCTTTGTTGGAGGATATGCATATCTATGAATGGGCTTTGAGATTTCAAAAGTCCATGCCATTCCCAACTCTCCCCCCCACCCCCGTGTGTGTGTCTGCCTTATGCTTGTGGAACAGAATGTAAGCTCCCAGCTACTGCTGTAGTGCTATGCCTGCCTGCCTGCCTGCCTGCTGTCATGCTCCCTCCCATGATTGTCATAGAATCACAAACCCCTAAAGTAAAAACTTCTTTTATAAAAGTTGCTTTGGTTATGGTGTCTCTTCATGGAAATAGAAAAGTGCATAAGACATAACCCAAACTTCACCAATAACTACTGAAGGTAATACATCTGTTGGTTATTCAGGGAAGAATATAACACATACCTTTATTTAAAGAAGAAAATAAAAACACTCAAAAATTAGTATGCTCTATCTTGCTTAATTGTTTCAATAATATTTGAGAAAGAAAAAGAAAACAGTTTCTCTTTAACACAAATTAATATCTGATTTTCTGAATTACCTCTTTAAAGGTATCATTAAAACACACCACAACACACACACACACACACACACACACACACACACACACACACACACACATAACCCAATTAGTAAGGCAGTTACTTAACACAGTAAAGAAACAAGAAGAAAAACAATCAGCAAGCAGACAACCAATTGGAAAGGTCATTTTAACTGGAAAAGGGGATAACATTTGAGGTGTAAAAAAAGAAAATAATAAAAAAAAACGAAGTAAGATTTGGAAAGGGCTATAGTGGGTCAATAAGCTTTCAGAAACAATTAGAAGCATGCATCCTACTATGTCAAAAATAGAAAGATATTCAAGATGATGGAGAAAAATCAAAGGCATTTGCTTTGATTATGGCTGACTGGGAAGAAGGCAACAATGATAAGAAAACTATCATAAAAGGAGAGCAGCATTTGTGAGAAATAAGTTAATTTTAACCAGGTTACAAGGTTGTAGAGTCTCTCACAACTGAAACATGAGCATAGCTTCTTTGATGTTTTACGTGTGTGTGTGTGTGTGTGTGTGTGTGTGGTATGTTTTAATGATACCTTTAAAGAGGCAATTCAGAAAATCAGATATTAATTTGTGTTAAAGAGAAATTGTTTACTTTTTCTTTCTCAAATATTATTGAAACAATTAAGCAAGATAGAGCATACTAATATATACATATATATGCATGTATATATAATTATTCATTTATATATATGTACATGTATATTTATAAATGAATAATTTGGTTTCCTAATTTTTTATAAAAGTATTCCTTTTCAACAATTAAATTGGTTTCACTTTTGGTTTAGTTGGCTTTAAAACTGCCCCATACCCAAGCCAACCTAACTTTCCCCATCTTGGACATGTTCTAATAGTGACCTTACGCAGTTCTTTCTCTTTCATCCCTGACAAGTGTTTTGTGTCAAACTTCTTTGCCATCATAGTGAAAATGTCTCATCCTTCTGGAATTGCAAATCCCAAATCAGCTCTTCTTCCTATAAGTTAAATTGGTCATATGGATTCATTATAGCAATAAAATGTTACTAATACACCAAGTTTTCTGCCATGTCTGTAATTCTAGTGCTCCAGAGATGCAACAAGGGTCCATGAAGAAAGTTGGCTAGTGAAACCACCTAAATCAGTGAGCTCCAGGTTCAGAGAGACAACCTGACTTAGGAAATAAAGTGGACAGAGATCTAGCAAGACGAAACACCAACCTGTTCTTGGTGTATACACAATACACTAATAGACAGACAAACAGACACGCACACTGACATGTATACTTGTGCTCAAATATTTGAACATGCACTTGTTCATCATATACATACATGTATGAAAATATATGTATGTGTGTGTTTGTGTGTGTAAATTTTCTGTTCATAGATGTTAAGAATACCCAAAATATCAGAGATCATTGATTTCCAACCTCCTTTCAAGATCTAGTAAAATAAAAATTGGGAGTTGGCAAAGAGATATGGAGAACAAGGAAACTAGGTGCTTCCCTTCTTCTCAACACTCTATAGTAACTTATGATATGTTTGAAGACAAAGTGGCCTTTTCGCCACTAACAAGCATGCCAATGACAAGCTCATCATTCAGTTAGGGGTGTTACCACTGCCATTAGCTTGTGCTTCCATACCACAATACCAAGGATCCCTTT
Source organism: Mus musculus (assembly GCF_000001635.26). Classification (NCBI taxonomy): domain Eukaryota; kingdom Metazoa; phylum Chordata; class Mammalia; order Rodentia; family Muridae; genus Mus; species Mus musculus. Next base: position 87,031,193 of record NC_000086.7, read on the forward strand.
ATTTGGAGAAAAATAACGTTAATTTACAATAATTAAAATAAATTCATGTGCTGATTCAAAAGTTGACTACCACATAGAATATAAAATTGTATTCTGTACTCAAGGACTAACTTGATTGTTATTTGAAGGAAATTTGTAAATTATAGTCTAATCTAAGAAGTTATTCTTACAGAGCATAATGATGGCAGTTCCATTTTAATTTCAATATTATATTACTGTGCTATGAATACAAATATTTTGAATCTATGGTTATTGACATTTAGTCCATAAATATGAGTCATTCGTTTTACATTTTGCATTTCTGATAATAAATCCTAGGGCTTAACACATGTCAATAAATCACTCTCCTACTGAGCTGCATTCTCTGGTCCTGCTTCCGTCCTCCTTTTTACAATTGGTGGATGTCTCCTGATACAATGGAGCCTTGAATCTAGTAAATGTCACAAGCATTGCAAATTACTCTCTTAGGTTAATGCAGCATGCATTCGCATAACAAAGCACTTCTATTTCTATGTAAAGCTTATCAGTTCTTCACTGTGTAGGTATATTTACAAGCCATGGATAAGGCGTACTCTAAATGTCATGAAATATCATGGGTCCAGTTAACATGAATTTTGATGAAATTGTTACAGGTTTTCTAAATGGATAATTTACTAATTTCTACAAGAGTTTTTAAGTTTAGATGCTCAAACAATCATTAGCTGGCTTTAAATTACTTATCTATATATAGTCAGATAATTATATTCGGAAAGAAAATGTGCACCCTAAATTAACGAAGGCCATCTTTGTGTGTAGGGAATTAATAGTCACAGTAAATTGACAAGTCAATTATTAGTTTTATTTTGTCTATTCTAATCAGGGAAATGAGAGCACTTGCTTTGTGCTTGCTGTTTAAGAAGAGATTATAACTAGCTGCCTTTTAAGGAGTAAAAACTCTGATGAGCTAACTGACTCTTCTATCAGGTTTTCTCACATTAACTTTTGCAGCTCAAAAGACATTCTGTTCATGAACATTCTAAGTACTTCCATTTTCCTAAGTGTCTTGAAAAGAAATTTCATGCCTCAAGATCAGTGTAAGAAGAAAAGTGTCTGTTAAAATGTACTTGAGAGATCAGACGTTCAAAAAATTGGAATAAGAAACTAGTAGGCAATGATGAACAGAAGTAGACTCAAGAGACATGTAACTGAATAGCAGGGGCAGGAGAGTGAGAAATAACTGAGAAACTGTTTATCTAAATTCTCATGTCCCTTTATCATTTTTTTCTTCAAAACCTAGTCACCAAAGTGGAGTACTAGGAGGTAGAGCCATTGGAATGTTATAAAGTCACAAGGGTCCTACATTTGCAAATAGAATTAATTTCCTTATAATCAAGGTCCCAGAGTGCTGCAGTTAGTTTATAACACGTGAGGACACAGGCAGAAGACTATACCACTTGGTGAAACAGGCTGCCATCACCATGCCTGAAATCTACTGGTGCCTTGATTTTAGGCTTTCTAATACTCATAATCATGAAAAAGGCATTTCTATTGTTTATGAATTACCCTATATAAGGTACCTGCATTAGCAACTCAAACTGGTTAAGATAGAAATGTTTTAAGGTCAAGTTGGTGTTCAACTTAATAATATCTAGATATGTTATTTGATGAGCAACAGAATTAGTTAACAATGGATGAAAAGTCAAAATGATTGAAACAACTTTTTTTTTTTTTACTATTATACTTCAGCCTAGATTTCAGAGGATGGCTCACAATTGGCACTCAACACCCAAAGTAAGAAGAAAACAAGGGATACTCTGGAGCACACAAATTTTTGGACACAGTTTGTAAAAGCAGGCGTACAGACACTGCAGGTTGATTGAAAAACAAAATTATACAACACATAAAATGCTTTACAAATGTAAGATTCTTCAGAGTCAATGAGAAATTAGGGTCACTAATCAAGAAAAGCTGTATCCACAGATTCTGATTAAAGGATTCATTTAAATGATAGGTGACATTCAATCAAGGATGAAACTATAAGGAAAAAAGTCATGGTTTCTTCTTAAAGAATAAGGAGTACAGAATCAACTGAGATGATAATACAAATTACAGTGAGGATGTATCTACCCATTTATATCTTGACTTATTTACTTTTTAGACTCTTAGGACTTAAACCTAGAACCTTTCTCACACTAAACCACAAGCTCAGCCTTTTTATTTTGAGGATTTGTCTGCCTGTCTCTCTGATATCTATGCCTGAGAAACATATGAATGCCCAGTTCATGTATCATTCAATGAGGTCTAATACACAAAAATAAAATAAAATCCCACACTTATCGCTTACTCTTTTTACTATTGTACACTACAGAATAATGAAATAAAGCACAATAAAACTGCTAGTATTTGTTTTATTGCAATGAATGATTGAAGATTCTCCTTCATGGATGAGGGAGATGGATAGAGAAAAAAAAATCGAGGAGTCTAGCTAGAGAAGCCTAGCAATAAATCAAGTCCAGATTGAACAGAGGAGGAAAGATCAGCTGGATATTGAAGGTCACAATAGAGCAGTAGGTTGACTTTGGAGATATAAATAGGGGTTAACAGAACAGTTGCATTTCACAGTTCAGCTAGGAAACTGGTCAAGGGTTGAAAGTTAACTGGCACCTTGAGTTTGGGGGCAGAGCTCTAAAGTTTAGCCCAGTAGACATTACAGTTTTAGTGCCCTAAATGATAAATTGTTTGGCTGGGCCAATTTGCTACTTTGTTACTACGTGTCTACCTTGTGCAAGACCTGGTTAAAACTTAATAGATAAAGAAATAAGGAGACATAAGACAGACAGAGAGACAGACAGACAGATAAGCAAAACCCAGTGACACAGTATTGTAATCCTTGCTACCCTAGTCAGGCAGAAGAATCATAGGGTTAAAGGCAACCTGAGATACAAGGTGAATTCCAATTTATCCTGAGTAATTTAGTGAGCCTTGGGTTCTAGGACAGCCAGGAAGAGAGAGTGGGGGGTGAGAAACGGAGAGACAGAGAGACAGACAGAGACAGAGAGACAGATACAAAAAGAGAGTGTTGCATTGAGTGTCTACTAGGGCTTGGTGATTGTGTTTAATTCTTCCTAGTGACAATGTAATTAGGAGAAAAGGCATCACAGAGGTGATATTGAGGTGTGTGTTAAATGTATGTACACAAGAATAAGGAAGGCATACCAATGTGATCTAGATTACAGACAGTATATGAAAATTTATAGATTGGTGAAGATCATGGTAAGGTTAGGAATGGTTGATCAATAATGTGAGTGTAACAGGGCTGTGAATGAAGCTATGAAGATAAAAATATGGTCAGATTATGGAAGGTATAATTTTTATCTTCTAGATAGCAGATCAGCACACAATATTCATAGTAGAGGTTTTGGTATTACTGCAAATTATAAAGGAGATCTTCTTATTAAATCAAACTGCAAATCTCGCAAATTAACTCTTGCATTTTTGCTAAAAACCTCACAGCTTACTATAAATGGTTTTTAATTTCTGTTGACTCAACCCTCCATACTGATTCCCACAGTAGGAATGATGATCATCTCAAGTTCACAAAAACCACTACATGTAGGCTGTAATTAACAAAGGAAAGTTGGCTACTATCTTGGTACACCATTACAAGTAAATGAGGTAATGCCATTTCTCAAGTAAAGGGATTCAGGAGCAAAGATATCCAGGGTGAAATTTTGTAGAGGAAAAGTTGGTAAAAGGCAGGTCTGGTGGTGCAATTCTGTTATCCTAAACAGTTGGTAGGCTGAGGCAGGAAAACTACAAGTTCAACACCTGCCTGGGTTACAGACAAAGTTCAAAGACACACTCGATAAGTTAATAAGATTGTGTATCTTACAGATAATTGGTTTAATTCTGGATATGTACTGTTACACTTAAATGTAAAACTGTCTCCTGGAAAGGTTAACAGCTGCATCTACTTTTCTTAACAAGGATGTGACAACATAATCATAACATCGCCTCTGTGCTGCCAGATTCCCAAAGAAGATTTGACCACTCGCTTCTGCCACCATAGTCCCTATATCATCTGATGGAATCTTTTTCTCTTCATGATTATCTTCATTTCTTCCCCAAGCTCTTTGGTTCTGAGAAGATAGATCTTATTACACTAGTTTGTACATATATAATGTGAATAGATTTGTACTGTGCTCCAATCTGTGGCAGGATAGTAGATTAATATTTTATGATTGTCTTCATGAGTATTATTAATAGTTTACATTTTTTTAAAAGATAGAACCACCGAGAAGCTGTATTTTCTTATATAAACACTGTTTTTTTCCAATTATTGGATCAGACACTCAGTCTACTTGACTGAAACTAACAATATGTATGTATTATTTGGCTTATATCCTACTAAAGTGAATTTTAAGTCTCTTATATAGAACATATATGTATATATATATATTCTATCACATTACAAATTATTTATATTTATATTATATACATACATGGTATATACAAATGTATATAATTTGTAAAATTTTATAAAAAACACACATATAAATTATACACATTTATCCTACATAAGGAACTTAAATTTTGTAATATGAATTCATATATATATATATATATATATATACATATATGTGGATATATATATATTTATTTATAATCCCTAAGTCATTTAGATCCCCATCCTTCATCGCTGTGTTATATCTGACCTCATCTTATTCACTTATACAAAATTGACACTGATTCATGCTCTGCTACTTTCATATTACAGAAAATATACTTTCCTCCAAAATTATAGTTAACAACTGAGAATGTGTTTAATTTACAACTGACATTGAGTTTACAGTTAAAAATGTCATACTACATTGGACAGAGTAATCTGAGGAGTGTAGGTATGGATCTGAGATACATGGACCAAAATGGAAGGGGAGGGGAGCAATTGGGGAGATATCTGTGAATAAACTTTATGCTTTGGAAGCATGAGTTTAATTCCCAGAATATACATTTAAAAACGAGCATGGCAGTATTTTGTAATTTTAGTTCTGGGAGGCAGAGTCAAGGCAGAGATCTGGGGCTCAGAGATCAGCCAGCCTTTCCTACTTGGTTAATGCCCAGCTTGTGATACATCCTGTTTCAAAGAAATGGTAGCTGGGATAGTGATAATAACAGCTGAAGTTGTGCTCTGGCTTCCACCCTTACACATTTATGTGCATGCATATGTATATACAAAAGGAAGGAATACCAGAATTTGTTGGTGGAGAAAACAAAAGGTTTATAGTTTGGGAAAGAAAACACACTCAGAATGCTTCAAATGCCTAACTAGTTCTGCAGAAAGGAAAGAAGACAACATTATAGACCTGTTTTTATTTTCCTTATGGCCTGCAACCCTCACACTTTTTAAATTATTTGTCACTTATGACCATGACACTGACTATAAACTATCAGAACCTATCACACTTCAAATTTAAATCATCCAGTGGAGCTGAGTAAAATCTTCCTGTTACCTCTTCCCTTAGATACACCAAGTTGCAAAACTGAAGTTTACATAAACAAGTGCCTTTAGGAGATCTACATAAATACAATGAGAGATCACAGCACGTACATTCAGTATAACGAAGTGAAAAACAGTCCATTGAAGAATGTAGGAAGGTATGACTTATTCCTATCACCTCTAGTTCATCTCGAAGCCGCCAACCAACTTTGAACTCCAGTGTGGGAAAAATGAAGGTAAATAAGTCCTGAGCATTTGTATCTGAAATCTAATACCAAGCCTATCTCAGGAAACCCTAGTACTGGACAAAAGGAAAGAAAAAGAGAAGGGAAAGGAAATAAGAGAAAGGGAGTGCAGTAAAAGAGAAGGGAAGGGAAGTTGGGATGGGTAGGGATAGAGGAGAATGGAAAAGAGAAGAAAAAAGGCAAAGGCATAGCTAACTATTGAAACTGAGCCAATAAAGAAATTTCAAAATTAACCTTTTCCCTAAAAGAGATATTTTTAGGCATAAACTTTTGATTCTTCTCTCTCTTGGTTATTGATAATTTGACTTATTCCTTTATTTCATTTTATATACTAAAGAGCAACTTAAACAAAGAAAACTCTGTTCCATTTTTCCTAAAATCAACAGTAGCAAGAATCGCTTTTGTTTGAACATGTCTTTCAAACTTAATCATTAATATTCTCGATGACACAACTTCACCTCAAATTGAAATGTCAATGATACTTCTAATCAAACTATTATTTATTTGATTTTTCAATATATAAGGCTATTACTTCAATTCTATAGGTAAAATTCTTAAGAAATTCCTTTGGATTGAAAAATATTCTTAGTAAAGACAGTCTTTGTCATTACAAAGAGCCATACATAAAATAATATTTTCATATATATATATCTTTAATAATACAATTTGTTGTGGATAAATTTGAAGATAGTATTGATACTACTTATAAACAAGGTTTGGCTAATAATTAGAGTACCAAGGAATAATACAATTTTAGTTCAAATAATTTTGTTCAAAATAATAAATTTTCCAGGAAGCATTTCAGGAAATCAATTAATTAAAAAACCATAAATTTGCCAAAATAATGCCATTCTCATCTGGGAATGCATGTTCATTGGGGCATTTTATTTTCTTTTAGAAAGCAAAAATAAAACACTTTCTGAATTTCTCCTATGCTATTTCACAAAACAGTTTTTTACTGAATATTGATAGCAATAATGACAGTATTGCCTAGGACTGCAAGTACGCTGCTTTTGGTGCTGGCTTGATGTGCTCAGTTCTATTTTTCCATCTTTTCCTGAAGAACAATACACATCATCTCCTTGGCCAGGCAGTGGTGACTCCTTTGATCCCAGAACTTGGGAAGGAGACACATGTAGATTTCTGACTTCAACTTGGTCTGCAGAGTGAGTTCCAGGACAATCAGGACTAAACAAAGAAACCATGTCTCAAAAAGCCAAATACACACACACACACACACACACACACACACACACACACACACACACGCACACCATTTATATATACATATATGCTCACTTATATATACATATATGCTATATATTATAAATGTATGTATTTAATACATACATTTATAATATAATACATATAAATACATATAAATGTATGTATTTAAAGAATATGTATATATGTTATTTATTTTACACACACACACACACACACACACACATACACACTTCCCCTTAGTATCTTCCTATTTAAAGAGCTGCTAACTTTCTGTAAATATAACTTATAGCAGGGAAGTCCAAGGAAGGCCTTCTGCTTCTGTTAAACTAGAAACTCATTTGTCTATGAGTTTAAGGAGGTAATTTGACAGAAGAGGATGGGGAAGAGGATGAGTCCTTTAGAGTCTTAAACAACTTCACAGCTTTCTCTTCTTCCCAACTGGAGGTGGAGTTACATTCTGATTTATTTAAAAACAGGTGAATTTCGAAAATCAAAACTCTACTAACCTTTAATTTTTTTGCTATTCAACTTCTTTTTAAAAATAACATTTTGAGACAATGTTTCTATTTCCTTCCTTCCTTCCTTCCTTCCTTCCTTCCTTCCTTCCTTCCTTCCTTCCTTCCTTCCTTCCTCCTTCCTTTTATTTATCTTGTTTTTATGTGCATTGGTATTTTGCCTGCATGTATGTGTGTGTGAAAGCATTAAATCCTCTGGAATGGGAGTTACAAACAGTTGTGAGCTGTCATGTTAGTGCTGGGAATTGTACCTGATCCTCTGGGAGAGAAGTCAGTGCTCTTAACCTCTGAGTATCACGTCAGCCCCTCAGTTTCTTATTATACATCGTAAACTGCTGTAGGGTTTAGATTTTAATACCTTATGGTTACTCAACATATAAAACCATGTGGTGTGTTTAGGAGCATATGTTTAAAAATATTCGTGATAGTTATTTTTTGTTCATGTAGCTATAAGTTAAATCATAATACCTAAAGGTTTATCTTTAAAATAAAAGTTAAAATGAGGTAATTGCTACAGGGGTATAAAGAAAAGAGACAAATAAATTTGTAAAAAGTAAAAATATAATTTTTCTTTTAATAATGACTAATACATTGGATGAATATGTACAACTGCTATTATATGCATATATAGAAATATCTCAATGAAACCCTTACTTTGGACAGCTAATAACAATATATGCTAATAAAAAGTAATCCGAACTTTCACCTGGTTAAGACTATGGATGATAAACTGCATTATGGACAGTCTTTCTGTTGGTTTGCATTTCAATAAAATGGAAGCAAACAATCAAGCAGGATGGCTTTAAAACATATAACCCATGAAAACAGTGCATTTTAACCTCATTAAACATGAGATGTTGTCATTGTTTAAGTAGTATACTCTACAATATTACTGTTCAATTAATTAGATTAGAAGAAAATACCATTGATTATGAAACTAATGAATCAAATTACTCTCTATTAGGAGGAAGAAAGTTTCCATATTTTTCTACTGACAGACTAAAGGGAATTATTGGTGATGATGGGTGGATGGTCCTTTGCCCAGGACAATGGCACTTGCAGTTTTGAATTGATGAACCCCATCTTATGATAGTGTAAAAATCTGCATTACCACAGAGAGAAGTAATGAGCATGCTTATTCAATTACAAAACGGTTCTCATATAAAACCATTCACCATAGAGTATCTTTAAATAGCATATTTTCCTTGTGAATATAAATCTTTCAGTGATCATTAGCTGCTTAAAAGAGACTGGAGGACAGAGACTCTTAAAACTGACATGTTAAGCCACTACTAATTAGAAATCAATCAAAAATGAAGGGAGCACTTCTTTGAAATGATGATGGTTCAATTTAACCACAGATCAGTAGGAGCATACTTAGTTGGTAGAGTGAGTTTTGACTGGAATGCTAAGTGTCTTAACATTATACCGTAAAATACTGGCATCTTATTTTTGTAATGACATTCATGCACAAGTTATTTTTTCTTGGAGAGTCTGCATATAATTTAGGAGTTCTCAATTTTTTAACCAAACTTCAAGAGGAAATCTATGGATGAACATCTTTCACTATATTCAAAATCTAAATGCTGTGAGACTTTTTATAGTCTCCCTTTTAATGGACATCAGTCACATGGGGCATGCTCTTGTTCTGAAACCTCTTTCAACATTCTACACTATAATATCCTTTGATGGGTTTATTTCTCATAAATTGGCATTTATTTTGCAAATTCAGGAGCAGTTCTTGCTAATGTAGGATATTTACTATCTCTTTTGTTCTAGTAAACTTCAATAATTAGGAGTGATCTAGAAAGTTTCCTGGTAGTGGTGCTCACAGGAAAACTGCTTTTTTTTTTCTTTTTTCTTTTTCTTTTTTCAATCAAATGAATGTAGCTAGTACAAAGCCATCCAGGAGAAGCTTGACCGGGAGAATGGTTTGATGCTTTGTTTTGTAAAATTAGTCTCTGTGTTTCTAGTCTTATGAAAGACACTAGAATTTCATTCTTTTAGAATCATAATTTTAAACATACTTTATTTTCTTTTGGTTGCTCATATATAAACATTTTGTGGCACAGTGTCCAATAAACTTTTTTTAAAGCATGACCAGGGAACATGTTATTGTTTTATAATTATGTACCTACTATATATATATATATATATATACATATATATATATACATATAATGATTAAGAAATATAAAATCAAAGTTAAATATATAGGCATATTTAAATATAAAGATTTATATCCATGTGTTTTGTTAAGGGAAGTTAGAACCTAATTTTCCAAAATAGTATCCATCCTACAATGTAGCTCATGTACGTTGCCATAATATTGCATTCTTGAAAGTAGATAATCATGAACAAACGCTAGTGTTCAAAGAACACATCAAAACTATCTCTTGCATGAAAATATTTCTACTCTTAAAAGTCAACACTTATTGATGGCTTAATACACACCTGGAGCTGGACTAATCTTTCTTACATTATCTGAATACATTCCCACAATGATTTTAAAGACATACTATTAAGTATCTATATTTTTAAATTCTTATTTATTTATTGAAAAATTCACACATGTATACAATGTACCTTGATCATATCCACCTCTCACTCACTCCACAAACTCCTCCCAGGATGTTCCCCAGCTCACTATAGGCAGTGACGCCAGTGAGGTGATAGTCCTAAGGGCTATCAGTGAAGCAGGTTGAGCAAGCCATGAAGAGCAAGCTATGTGAAACAAGCCAGTAAGCATCAATTCCTGCCTCTAGGTTCCTAACCTGAATTTCGGTTGTGATTTCTCTAGGTGGTGGAGTGTGTCCTGAGACTTAGGAGAATAAATTAACCTTTGACTTCCCACGATGCTTTAGGTCATAGTGTCTTATCATAGCAGTAGAAACCCTAACTAAGACTAAGAAGTGGACTAAATCATCAGGCATTGCTGTTGCAGACCCACTCATGTTGTTTTGGGGTAATGGTGGTGGCGTTTGGACTTTGGTCGTTGAGTTATTCTGTGGGAACTTGGAAGATAAGGCTGTTGAGAGCAATGCAGATGATGGAAGCTTGGCTTGTGAAGTTTTCAGTGGAAGTAAAGACTATGAAAGCCATTAGATACTTTGAATTAATCTGTGGTTCTAGTCAGTTGAAGCTACGATTAAGAAAAAACCAAAGCCACTAAAGTGAAACTGTTCCTCTTATGTCTAAGAAACTTTATTTGAGAAAGTACAGTTATACTAATGCTTATGTCTATCTTAAGTAGGTAAAACAGATTGTAACTTTTGGAGAATTTGGATGTTATTGTTTTTCCTGTATAGAAAGAAAGGCAAAGACCTAGTCAGTGTTCCTATCTGTGGGAAGGAAAGTCATACTGGTGTCACTTCATACTCTAGTAATATGGTATTTAAAGACAAACAGACAAACACCCCAACTAAGCCATTTTCAGATATGTGCACCAAATGCAATGCCTAAGTTACTGTTTATTCTGAGGTATTAATATTAAATTTACTAACCTATGAAATGAAAGAAAATTTGTCCAGTTAATTACAGTAAAGTAGTAACCATTAAAAAATGGATGCTTTGTTTCAAGAGAATAACAGCTTTTCATTACAGGCCTAAGAAATCTATAAAATCAATCAATTTTTCACTCCATAAGATAATTTTCTATAGTGTTATATTTCAATTAAAACTAAGATATGTACTGTAATAAATATATTCAATATGCCACATATTTAATAACATTTTATAATGTATAAATCATAGCAGCAAAGCATATTTCAACAATTAATTATATCAACAACCCAGTAAATTGACATATGAATCCCATGACAAGAAATTTTTCCTATAAAATTATTCACTGGGATCTGTTACAGATATTTTAGCCACTTTCCTTGAATTTCCCTAAAATTTAAAGTTTTGCACAGTATAATACAAACAAAGAAAATAGTATCATTTTGTAGTAGTGTGAAAACTTAATGTGTGTGTATCCATTTACCAAGAGTTTTACATAAATCTAAAGCTTTTTGTATCAATTGCTTTCCTTTAGGTATCAACATCTGGAAAATCCTTGTTATATACTCAAAAGCAGAAACATTTGCTTTTAAACACAGTTAATGTATAAGAATAAGTTATTAAAGATCAATTAGAGCACAACTGGGAAGGCTCTTTAGCTCAAGCTCTTCATCACACTTTATTGTAGGTGGAGGCCTTCTAAACTAGTCAAATACGAGTTATAAATAAAATGTGGCACACTATGTCAAAGCTAAGTTGGGTTTCTCTTCACTGACTCTCTGGTAACAATAGCATATGCTATATTTTACTCTGGGAGCTTCAGAGAATGGGTTATTGGCCATATAGGCAGGACAGATCACTGAGTAACAGAGTTCAAACTCAGCAAGTCAAGTGTACCTATTGATCCCACGGACTGCAACAGCCTGAGTTGGGTTTACTTCCTGGATTGACCTTCTCAGTTCTACAGTGTGTCCACTAGGCCTTTTGCCCCTCCCCCTGAAAAGAAAATCTCTGGCCATATGTTTACTGTTGTCTATACAGATGCCAATTGAAATAGAAATTCCAGGCTGGCATCACATATTTATTGCAATTCAATTAAAACCTATCCTTTTGCATATTTTATATGAATTTACATTATACATTATATTTTTGCTAGTACTTTGGGTTTTAGTGCCATTTGTTTCCTGCAGTGAAACAGTTTAAATGATCAATACGAGAAATATCTTATTTGAGAAGATGAAGAAATTAGAGCAGGACACAGAGGACCTCGGAAAGGAAAGGTGGGCATGAGAAGTGAATGTGGAGATGAGAGGAAAACCTATGAATGAAATAGCTAGATGCCATCTTATTATTATTAGTGTGTGTGTCCATGTTGGGGGGGTGCAAATGTCACTTTGTGTCAAGGATGTCAAGTATCCTGTTTTATCACTCTTCAAGTTGTTCCACTGAGACAGATTCTCTTCCTGAACCTGAGCTGAGCTGTCCTCTAGTAAGGGCCAGTGACACCCTTCTGTTTCTATCTCCTACCCATTGCACAGATGTTACCACACCTTCTATTTCTGTGGGTGCTGAGGATTTCAACCCAGATGCTTATGATTGCTGAACAGGTGCTGTTCCACACAGAGCTACATCCCTAGCCCATCTTTTTTATTAAGTTTACTGTTACTTGTCAGGAAAACCTCAATATTTATAGGTACCAGAGCTGATTGGATATATATTGGTTTCACCTAGAATATTAAAATTAGATGATCAAACATGTAGCCACACAACTTTGTATAGTTCCAGATGTGTTTTCTAATAGCACAGTCAAGAGTTTTGTTATTAGCTTTTTAAAAATTGACCTGAAAAAAGGCCATATTTCAATTTACAGTTTGAGACTAAACCCTGAACTCATGGCTAATCATACTCTCTGGGAGATATGTGAACTTCTTTTGAGAGAGAGAGAGAGAGAGAGAGAGAGATTGATATTCATCACTAATACAGTTTACTTAGCTCCTAAAAGCACTCAGTGATGCTTCGCTGAGTTCTTAGGATCTGAATACCATATATTCAGACTGTAGGAATTGATAGGTTTTTCTAATTGAAGAATGGTCAAAATTAAAATATTTACACAAATGGTAAGTCAAAGTAGAAATTTTTTTTCTTAGGTGTCAAGGATCCTTTATTAATACTTCTCAATTTCACTCTTTTTTTTTCTTTCTTTCAGACAGAGGTTTACTAAGTAGCCAAAAATGATATAGGCAGTACTAGGTAACCCAACCACACTCCCTATACTTCCACCTTCAGATTGCTAATATTTGAGACATTTGATGCCACCCATATCCCTTTTGGATGTTATTCAACCATTAGCAGTACTAGGAAGAGAGTTCTTTCAAATAAACTTAAAGAACCAAGGATTCTCTATTTTTCTCCATTTAATGAATGTTTTATGAGCTGAAAACAGGCATCAGAAAATACTTCAAAACATTGAATAAAATAATCAAAATTCCAGATTGAGGTCTTTAGTTCAATTGGTGGTTAAAGAAACCTCATGTTTCTTTAATTAGTGTCTATAAAGGAGTTAGTACTTTGTTAAAGGTATTTTCATGTTTCCTCAAATGAATGCATAGAAAACCATTCCACATTGCATAAGACCTTTCCATCTCACTTTGATGTGCTTAGCTAGTTTTTGTGAGTTCATTTAAGAAAAAGCAATATTAAAAAACTGCTTAACAAATTATTCCATTTGTGAAAGGTAAGAGGTAAAGACCAATTTGATTCATTCCAAATTATGGATAATGAAAAGAAGAAACTCAAAATACAAGCATCAACCATATTTTTTTCAATGATTCTGTCTAGCAAATACACACAATTTGAGACTTAAGATTTTATTTCGCTATATTTACTACAACTAACTGCTACTATCAGCCCTTTCTTCTTGTTCTAAGAATTTTATTTAACTCCTAAGAAACACTCATTTCTAGATGTGATAGTAAAACTTTAAGCATGATCACTCATGAGAATTTCATATTTTAAGGTGTGTTTCTAAAATAGCAATAAATTATAATAAACTAAATACACAATGACTTGTACAAACTGTTATATACAAATTTCATTTATTTGTTTGCTTTATTTATGACATTATGCTAATGCTATCTACAGTGTTCCATCTCAAAATAATCATGTCTTGTATGTGTACATAACATTAGTTCAGAAGGCTCAGAGTTGCTATCAAAGGAACATATTGACTTCCTTACCCTATATATGTTTGCCCTTTAAGCTACTAAGCATAATCATTTCTAGCATTAGAAATTCCATAGTTCCCAAACCATCATCATCTCTTTGTGTAGCATAAAGTGTGCTTGTTACAAGTAAAGGGCCTGACATTCTGAATCTTTGTGTAGAAAACGGATTCACGCTTTTTTCTAAATTCAGACTTAAGAATTAATAGCTACGTGGAAAATAGATTCTTTTTAGTTTTTAAAACTATGTGCATTTTCATATTTAAATGATTAATGTAGGAAGTTCCTGATCAGAATGAATGCATATTGAAGTATGTGTTTCAACATATTTTACTTAATCACTAAAAGCAAATACATTTTAAAGAACTTTGTTTTATGCCTGTCATCTACCTATCTCTCTATCATCACAGAATATTTGAAGTAAATTTAAAATGTAAAAAATATAATATATTTTATATATTTTGATTAAGAGATTTGATATAACTATATGTACCCAAATTAGACAAAAATATCATGCTTACTCCAATATAAACATAATAAAATTCCAATGAGTATAGAATTTAATATTTATTGCAAATATATTGTGTTCATGATCTCATGTTCATATCTATCAGTTTATCAGAGATGACTTGCTCACATCTTGATAATATATTATGAAAAATGTAATCAGCATAATATTATTTTCAGTTTGGTATATTCACTACATACATCAAACTACTATTATGAACTAATTTCTTTTTGATTCAAGTTTTTTCAAGTTTTGCCCAATTCCTAAGAAATACATGTTTGCAGAACTTATTGCAAGGTGTATATAAGCATGACCACTCATGAGAATTCAGCGGTATATTTCTAAAATATCAATAAGCAGAACTAAGAATAAAACCTTAGGTCTTGTAATGCTAAGCAAACACTCTATCACAGAGGTACATCTCTTACTTAGATTAAATTTTAACTTTTTTATCTTATAATACTGACATTTATTTTGATGAACTATCACCTTTTTCCCAATTTCCAAAATTGTATTTTAATGTATTAGGGAGTATTATATGTCAAACAATTCCATACATACTATTTTAAAATCAATTCAAACATTACAGTTTGAGGGCATAATATGCTATAAAAATATCATTAAAATCTTAAGAAGCTTATCTCCTTACCAACAATTGTTGAATATTAGATGCATCGTTTGGTTCCAAAGAAGGTATTGCAGGGAACAATGTTTACAGTTTACAGTATAGCATGCCTATCATTTAGGATTATTTAGCTATTGAAATCTACTGGAGAAAGGCGTATTAAGTAGAATTGAGAAATGACTCACCTAGTTGAGTCTCCTGAACTGTCAGTTTACTTTCCATGGGATACAAAAGCTTAGGTGGCTTATCAGTTAGAGGAGCTGAAAAACAACAACAACAATAAAAAGACTTACAGTTATGATGCATGTATGAAAAAAAGAACACAGTTAATTTTCCCAAACATTTTTCAAAATAATGAATTTCATCTTCTATGCAGTAACTTCAAGCAAATTGAAGGATATTATATTTTACAAGATACATAATACATCCAGATTGATACTCACATGACACTGTGAGTTACAGTCAGTCCATTAGAACTTATGACCACAGTTCCTAAATTTGTACTTTTCTTTTTGTTTGGAAGGAGTGTTTTATCATTTGTACTTTGTAAAAGATAAATGGAATATATGTAAATTGTACTATCTTTTTGGCATTGAATGATATAATTCTTGTTATACCATTTCTATTTTTCATATGCTAATTACTTTGCTTCAAATTCCATAACTTAGTAATGATCATATAAATGTATGTTCTCTACATGAGGAAGCGATGTGGCATTAAATTTGTGTAAGTGTAAAAATGCACTCCCATACAAAGCAAATATTTTTAAGTCATATTTTCTTCTTAGACTAAACCCTTTACTATTATTAGCTGTTGCATTTTGTGGCATTTGTTGCTAATTTACATGTTATACTCTCTTTGAATTTAAGTTTATGCATATTTTCTTTCTGTTCTCTTGTCAATTTCATTCATCAGCCAATAAAGCACTTTGCTGTGAAAGTGCTACAGAGAAATGTTTCCTACTGGACACTTCACCTCTAGCTAAAGTAGATTCTCTGGACCTTAGGCACATACTCAGTTCTTTATGAAACCTTTCTCCCTACCTTCTGACCGAATTGTCCAGGTCCCTTGAAACCTGTCCCTACAACTTCTACTCTGTAACAAGTACAGAAATGATCAATTAAGGGTTGCTGAACTAAATGTTTTTGCTTCAAGGACTTTATTTCTTCTTAGCCAGGAACACATGCCAGCTTGGTTGTTAACTGGAAGGCTGATCTAGATAGAACAGCTAGGACTTGTCTACATGTACTTATTACAAGATGATTTAAGAATTCAGGCTGCTGTGGCAGCTTGCCTCCATGTCTCTTTAACAGAAAACAGTTACTGCAAACAAATGTTACATACCAACTCAGAAAACAGAGATGTTTTCAGCGTATTTATTTGGGAAAATAACTTCATACATGATTTTTATTCTTAGTCTTCATAACTAATTGAGCACAGTATTTATTCATCCTTATTACTATATTGGTTTTGGAAATAAAGAAAACATGGATAATAGAATGAATGAAATCACTTTAAAAATCCCCAAAGATGTGATATTTCTGTGGTAAATTTTAAATACTTTTATTTCCTGCCTAAAATTACCTTACCATATTATTCTTGCCACCAAAATAATCAGTTTATTCACTTAGTGTTGGCAAAATATGTCAATGAACTATTGTCATTTCTTAGACTCTTCTATCGAATATTTACAGTGAACTTAAAAGAAAAAACAACTATGTAATATATATGGTCCAGAAAATGAAATATGGTAGCTATTCTATTAGATTTGAATGAGGGAACTTATTAAGTAACAGTAAGCCAAAGTAAGAGAATAAAAGAGTTAGGTAGATAAACATAAAGATATAGAAAATAGGGTGCTGGAGAAATGATTACTCTTCTTTCAGCGAACCCAAACTTTAAGTGGTTTATAATAACCTGTACTCTAGTTCCAAGTAATCTGAGGCCTCCAGCCTCCTTGGACATCCGTACTCATGTACAGAATGTCTCACATAATTAAAACCAATAAAATATGTATCTATATGATAGATAGAATATATGGTAGCTAGAAACATCATCATCTTGGGTATTCAAAACATCCTATAGAACTAAGTGATGAAGCCCCATTAATATGCTAGCTCGAGTTCCCAACACAGAAGATTCCTTTCAGGTGAGACTTTCAACTAAAAGAACAAATAACTGCAAAAAGTTCTCTATCAAAATTTCATGTAAGAAAACCCTTTTAAGGCAGCTAGCTGGTGTTCCCAATAGAACCCTGGGCAGAGCAGAATGCTCCCTCATATGAGGTTTCTAAATAAGAGAAGACAGATAAAGATGACATTATCTATTTGGTGTTCACAAAATCCAACTGGACGCAGCTAAGAAGCTGAGACACGATGAAGTTCCCAATAGAACTTTCTCTGCGTGCCTCAGTTCCCCATGGCAGATCACCCATGGCCTAACCTCTGTGTGTTCTTTCCCATTGCAGGTACTTTTATATGATGAAATAATATAGTAACATCTGTTGAAATTTGTTTACCTTCTAGGTATTCACAAGGACACAATTACTTTACTTGTGGGTCTGTTTTGCACTCTCTGTTGCTAGGTTGGGGGTGAGGAGATAGGAGGAGCCTAGACAAGGGTCATGGAGGACACAATGAGACAAACATGCTTGGGATCGATGTGGTAGGGAAGCTACCCTGCTTTCAGAGACAGATTTTCAGTGATCTTTAGCACCATATGATGATTTACCCAAATAAGTATATTCTGTATAAATATTAAAATAGTTGGTTTGTTCAGCAAGTTCATATTAAAATAGTTGGTTTGTTCAGTAAGTTCACTCTATTAAAAGGTCTCATGACTGTAGTTAGCAGTAGATAATTTGACAGTTTGAAAAGCAATGAAGAAAAATGTTCCTTGTACAAACACATCCCACACTAGTCTGCAGTAAGACGGGGAGATCCGAAGAGAAAGAAAATAATATTCACATGTATAACATGTGCTCAGAAATAGAAAGCTGTTTTGTGGTTCTCTCCCTTAGCCTACCTGCCTCTTGGACATAATGTTACAATCTTGACTTTTGTATTTTGGGGAGTGACAAAGTCCAACTTGACAGAACCCTTTCAACCATAGCTCAGAACAAAAAGATACCAGAGCCAGAGTATTCTGTTTATTAAGTATTTATACTGTTAAAGTATGTCTAACTCCATTGATTTACATAGGGGTCATCTTACTACACAGAGCAGGAGTTTTGTATTGTGATTTCATGTGATCACCATCACACATAGGTTAGTTTTATTTATCAGTAATTTACTCTTGGTTTTTGCTATAATGCTTTAGTTACATTAATTTTAAAGAGTAATATATTTGGCTATGGAACTTTCTTTCCTCACGTTCTGCACCTTCTTCCCTTTCTCTAAATGGTTACCTTTTAGTTTCTGGCAATGTTGTCCAGTTCTTTCTGCTTGTTTGTTTGATATAATACATATGACTTTCCCCTGTAGCTGGATACTCTCACCTAATATATTTCCAGATCCATGTAGTTTCTTGAAAGTGACATTATTTCATGTTTTTTTTAAATCCGTTGTGCTTCTATCATATTTTCTTTAAACACTTTTCTATTAATGAGCAGCAAGTTTGGTTTTATATTGTGCATATTGTGAATAATAATGCCATAATAAAAACAAGTGTATGTCACACCCGATGTAGCTGGAGAAAATGGCAGCTGTATTTTCAGTTCTTTAAGCAACCTCCAAATTGTTATTTTATAATGTCTACACTACTAATTTATGCCCTTATCAACAGAGTATAAAGGTTTGTCTTATCAACAGTCTGGTGAATATATGTTTTTTGTTTTAATCATAGCCAGCCTGTCATTCCAAGGTTTTGACTTGAAATACATGTGTGTGTGTGTGTGTGTGTGTGTGTGTGTGTGTGTGTGTGTGTGTGTGTGTGTGTGATTAGTAACTTGTCAAACACTGTCATTGTTTGGAATTTTACAGAATTCACTGTAAGTCACATTGATCTGCAGTTTAGTAATAAAACATCTTGGGACTAATTCAACTCCTGTGTTCTGAAGTCCAAGAATCTGATATGCAAAGAGGCCCAATGCTTTGACAATGAAAATAAAACAATCTCAAAGTAGAATTTCAGCAGATCCTTTCCACTCAACACTTTTTTTATGTGCCCTTTGAAAAGTCTGTCAGGCAGTCTCCCCTCAAGGTGTGTGCAATCTGCTAAACAGTGAAAACTTGCAATTAAATCATCACAACACAGAGCAGCGAGCTGTTGCAGTGCAATCTAAATCTAAAATTGTCACATGTTGGTGTTATGACGGATATCAGTTTGAAACATTTCTCTTCTGATTTATTTTTCTTTGGTAAAAGTGAATCAAAGTTTCCAGATAGCACAACAGTTAAGCAGCTGATCTGACCCAAGAGCAAAAAGCCTGTGAGCAGGAGGTAATCACTAAGGTTAGGATGAATCTCAATTTCCCAGTATTTTGAGTCTTACAAAATTCATTTTTGCAAATGAAGAATGTTCACTCACTGGCATGTTATTTGAATGTTTTTTGGCACATTATGATGCTTAATGCATATCAGCGTAGTTGAAATGAATTGACAAATGACAGAAGTTGCAAAACGGCAGGAGTTCTAATGGCCAGCAAAAATAAACTCCTAGAGAAGCATTTATTCTCTGTATTTGCAAAGCTAGAATTTGATCTAGCTCTGAAACAATTACTCACAAGGAAAAACAGCAGCCATTTTTTTACTGTCAAGAAAATAACACATCTGGGGGATACTTTTTCTTACATATATAAAAACACATAAAACTCACTCAGGAACAGGAAAACAAGACCAAATCCAACAGTAGTGATATGAAACACAATGTGATTTTAAATCATAATCATGTTTTATCTATCCAAAGCACAATTATAATAGAACTGTTTCTTTCATGAGCTTTGCATTATATAGAACTTTGTATCCTCCAACAAAATTATTTTCAGGCATTCATTTTATTCTTTAGAATATTGTATCAAGTACATTAAAGCTAATATAGCCATTAAAATGATAATAGACCTCTTGCACTAATGTGTCTCAGTTAACAAAATGGTTTGTGAAAATGTAGAATTTAAAGTAATTCCATTTGCTTGTTGAACATCAGTTAGAAAAAACATTTAAAAGTCAATAACTTAAGAAATGTGTACAGAATTAGTTGCTTATCTCTGTTATTATTCCTTTATTCAGTGTTTTTCTTCTTCTTTTCTTCAGGATAAGGTTTATCTGTGTAACAGTCCTGGTTGTCTTGAAACTTACTTCATAGATCAGACTGGGATTAAAGGATTGGGGCACCATTCTTAGCAATTCAGAGCTTTCTGATTTGTTCACTTCCTCTACATTTGAGTTATAGGGCAGTGAAAACTTGAATCCTTTCTCCTTACATATAGAAGCCAAAAACCAGAGTAGCATATCCAGGATTCTTGGTTCTTTCTGCAGTTCTTACAGAAGATGGAAATGCAAATTATCTAGCATAAACACCCTTTTCTCTGTGTAATAATTGCATCTATAGTTTCTAAAATATTACCAAGAATACTTAATGATTCTTGTATCCTATGACAAAATAATCCTAAATAACTTCTATAATGCATTTTAGTTAGTTTCTTTTCTACTTTGTTACCTAGAAGTATGTTGGTAGAGTAGGGAAAATCATACACTTAACAATTCCTAATTCTGCTTATTGCTTTGATAAGTTGGATAAATAAACATAGTGTGGATGCAGTCATCTTATATGTGAAGTATGACATGACTAAACACCCCACATTGGTTTATGTGAAAATACAATAACAATATATTAAATAACTATGTAGAGTCTATACAAAATAAGTAAGTTGTAAAAGTACTTATTTATGTTTGGAACAATAGCACTTAGAATTATATTATTTGTGAAATGATAAGTTAATATCTAACTAAGGGTACAAAGTGCTTTAGACTCTGAACTAAAAATTAGTTATACTTCACACAGTATTTTTTAGAAAGGGGTAAATGATTTATCTCTAAGAATTCAATCAACAAACAAATTCTGAATGCATTAAATATGTTTCACAATGTCCTATGATTATAAAATGACTCAATTTTAAACTATTAACTTCAAAAATTGGAGTTTCTACAACCCATGTATTCTTATCCATAATTCAATTTGATGAGTATTTCTATAAATTTATTAAAATAATAAGTATTAAATTCAAAATAAAAGAGATGAAGGGAGACAATTCAGTTGGGAAAGTGCTAGCTGCCCAAGTATAAGTACCCCTGTTTGGATCGCTAGCCCCTATGTAAAAAACTGGGGGCAAAGAATGTGCTTGCCAAACCAGTGACGGGAAGGCAGGGATAGGAAGATCCCTGGTGCTTACTGTACAACCAAAGCAATCATGAATTGAGTTCCGGGTCCAATAAGAGACCTGCCTCAAAAAATTACGGTATAAAGTGAGCAAGAAAGATACTCAGTTTTCATCTTCATCTCTGGCCTCTACATGCACACCTACTGGCACATTCATGTGCAAATATGCATATGTGTGTACGCGCATGTGCGTGCACACGCACGCACACACACACACACACACACACACAGAGAGAGAGAGAGAGAGAGAGAGAGAGAGAGAGAGAGAGAGAGAGAGAGCTAGGTTTAGAGTTATACATAAGAATGCTTATTTTTGGTACACTGTGTTAAGTCTGTTATTTGGATAATTTCTCTATAGATTCATTTTAGGTTCATCATCTAAAACTGGTAACAAAATTATTCATAGATAGGTAAATACATCTGAGACAATTACACTGACCACATTTTACAGTGGATCATTTTTGCATGAATTATTTTAAACCTAAAGGAATGGACAAATAGCTGCTTTACTTTTCCTAGCAAATAAGAAAAATTGGGTCACCTATAGAGCTTGAGGTCTTAATGAATCAGGTAGGATTTCAACTCTGTTTTCTTTGGCCTGGATTGGTTAAATTATCATTTCTAATGATGGAACATAGATTGTAAGGAATCTGTAGAGTGGAAAAGAAATGGATGGACATAAGAGGACATCAACATAGTACATGGGAACTACATGTAGAAGAGAAACAGCATTTTGTCATTCAACTCTAATATTCTGAATTTGGTATAATCTCTCCTTTTTGTTAAATTGATAATGGTGGTGACTCACAGTAGCTATGGAGCCTCAGAAGCCTCAAGGATAAAAGAACAGAAAAGCTATTGAATACAGAAGTCCAGGGAGAGCAGAGTACACAAACAACACCTATATAGCAACATTGTAATAAGAGTTGTGTCAAATAACATTAATAATGTATTTACCCAAAACATATGTGTTAATTAAAACCAAGGAATCTATCTTATCAACTGGATTCTAATTATTACACTGAGTTTGATAAGTTTGTTTACAATAAAAATAAACTAGCATGCATTCACTCAATCAGCAAGTCTTTCTTTTTTTTTAATTAGGTATTTTCCTCATTTACATTTCCAATGCTATCCCAAAAGTCCCCCATACCAACCCCGCCAATCCCCTACCCACCCACTCCCACTTTTTGGCCCTGGCGTTCCCCTGTACTGGGGCATATAAAGTTCAGCAAGTCTTTCTTAAGCACCTCTTCTTTGCTCTATTTACTAGGGCAGAGACAGACAAGATTCCTGCTTTCAGGGAACAAATATTTGTAAAACCAAACGTATAAAATAAACACCAATACATAGCCAGTGCAATGCAGATGTTAAGAAGTATCATAAAAATGATGCAGGTAAAAAGATAGAAAGTAACATGGGTGCTATTTTGGACAACTATCAGAAAAGAGTGTTTTGAATAAAGATCATTTAAGACAGAGGTCTGGGAAGGGAGAGAATGAACTTTTTGTATATCTGGAGGAGCAAGCTAAGACCAAGACAGGAATCCACATGACAAATTTGATGACTGTTAAAGAAGGTTATCATAATTGTATTCAAGTAAGAACAGATTTTTAAAGATGATTAGAGGTAGTCATGAACCAATACAGGCAGGGCTTTTAAAGAAAAAAAAAAAAAACAAGAAGGATTTGATTTTTATTCTAAACATTGTAGGAATGGTTTTGAGGGTTTTGTGAAGGTGAGTGACTCTGTTGACATTGAAGTACCAAAGCTCTGGCATCTTGATGTTTGAGTCTAGCAGGATTGAGGTAAATGAAAATCAGAGAGCCAAGCAGGGAGTCAGGTAGCCAGGCAAGCAGCAGGATGTATAAGCAGTCTAAAAGAGCAATGACAGAGCTGGGCATGGTGGCACAAGCCTTTAATTTCCAACACTCAGGAGGCAGAGGCAGGCAGATTTCTGAGTTCAACGCCAACCTGGTCTACAAAGTGAGTTCCAGGACAGCCAGGGCTACACAGAGAAACCCTGTCTCGAAAAACAAAAACAAACAAACAAACAAACAAACAAACAAACAAACAAAAGAGCAATGACAGTGGTGGCAAAAATAGAAAGGTGTTTTTTCCCCTTTAAGTACCTATTTGGTAGATTTCAATAGACAATTTACAGATACATCAAATATGTGATGCAAATAAATGTCCATGAGTCAACAAAGATTCTCCAGTTATGAGCCTGAGCAAATATGTAACTACCATGTCATCTAATGATATAAAAGATACACTAAAGTTAATCACAAAAGAACTCAAATGATATGTATTCACTGATAAGTGGATATATCCCATAAACTTAGAATACCCAAGATATAAGATACAATTTGCAAAACACATGAAACTCAAGAAGAACGAAGACCAAAGTGTGGACACTTTGTCCCTTCTTAGAATTGGAAACAAAACACCCCTGGAAGGAGTTACAGAGACAAAGTTTGGAGCTGAGATGAAAGGAGGGACCATCTAGAGACTGCCATATCCAGGGATCCATCCCATAATCAGCCTCCTAACGCTGACACCATTGCATACACTAGCAAGATTTTTGTTGAAAGGACCCTGATATAGCTGTCTCTTGTGAGACTATGCCGGGGCCTAGCAAACACAGAAGGGGATGCTCACAGTCAGCTATTGGATGGATCACAGGGCTCCCAATGGAGGAGCTAGAGAAAGTAATCTAGGAGGTAAAGGGATCTGCAACCCTATAGGTGGAACAACAATATGAACTAACCAGTACCACCCGGAGCTCTTGACTCTAGCTGCATATGTATCAAAAGATGGCCTAGTCGGCCATCACTGGAAAGAGAGGCCCATTGGACACACAAACTTTATATGCCCCAGTACAGGGAAACGCCAGGGCCAAAAAGTGGGAGTGGGTGGGTATGGGGGGGAGTTTATGGGGAACTTTTGGGATAGCATTGGAAATGTAAATGAGAAAAATACCTAATAAAATATATATAAAAGAAAATACCTTGATCCACTTAGATTTGACCTTAGTACAAGGAGATAAGTATGGATCGATTCGCATTCTTCTACATGATAACAACCAGTTGTGCCAGCACCAATTGTTGAAAATGCTGTCTTTCTTCCACTGGATGGTTTTGGCTCCCTTGTCGAAGATCAAGTGACCATAGGTGTGTGGGTTCATTTCTGGGTCTTCAATTCTATTCCATTGGTCCACTTGTCTGTCTCTATACCAGTACCATGCAGTTTTTATCACAATTGCTCTGTAGTAAAGCTTTAGGTCAGGCATGGTGATTCCACCAGAGGTTCTTTTATCCTTGAGAAGAGTTTTTGCTATCCTCGGTTTTTTGTTATTCCAGATGAATTTGCAAATTACTCCTTCTAATTCGTTGAAGAATTGAGTTGGAATTTTAATGGGGATTGCATTGAATCTGTAGATTGCTTTTGGCAAGAGAGCCATTTTTACAATGTTGGTCCTGCCAATCCATGAGCATGGGAGATCTTTCCATCTTCTGAGATCTTCTTTAATTTCTTTCTTCAGGGACTTGAAGTTTTTATCATACAGATCTTTCACTTCCTTCGTTAGAGTCACGCCGAGATATTTTATATTATTTGTGGCTATTGAGAAGGGTGTTGTTTCCCTAATTTCTTTCTCAGCCTGTTTATTCTTTGTGTAGAGAAAGGCCATTGACTTGTTTGAGTTAATTTTATATCCAGCTACTTCACCGAAGCTGTTTATCAGGTTTAGGAGTTCTCTGTTGGAATTTTTAGGGTCACTTATATATACTATCATATATCATCAGGGAAATGCAAATCAAAACAACCCTGAGATTCCACCTCACACCAGTGAGAATGGCTAAGATCAAAAATTCAGGTGACAGCAGATGCTGGCGAGGATGTGGAGAAAGAGGAACACTCCTCCATTGTTGGTGGAATTGCAGGCTTGTACAACCACTCTGGAAATCAGTCTGGCGGTTCCTCAGAAAATTGGACATAGTACTACCGGAGGATCCAGCAATACCTCTCCTGGGCATATATCCAGAAGAAGCCCCAACTGGTAAGAAGGACACATGCTCCACTATGTTCATAGCAGCCTTATTTATAATAGCCAGAAACTGGAAAGAACCCAGATGCCCCTCAACAGAGGAATGGATACAGAAAATGTGGTACATCTACACAATGGAGTACTACTCAGCTATTAAAAAGAATGAATTTATGAAATTCCTAGCCAAATGGATGGACCTGGAGAGCATCATCCTGAGTGAGGTAACACAATCACAAAGGAACTCACACAATATGTACTCACTGATAAGTGGATACTAGCCCAAAACCTAGGATACCCACGATATAAGATACAATTTCCTAAACACATGAAACTCAAGAAAAATGAAGACTGAAGTGTGGACACTATTCCCCTCCTTAGAAGTGGGAACAAAACACCCATGGAAGGAGTTACAGAAACAAAGTTTGGAGCTGAGATGAAAGGATGGACCATGTAGAGACTGCCATATCCAGGGATCCACCCCATAATCAGCATCCAAACGCTGACACCATTGCATATACTAGCAAGATTTTATCGAAAGGACCCAGATGTAGCTGTCTCTTGTGAGACTATGCCGGGGCCTAGCAAACACAGAAGTGGATGCTCACAGTCAGCTAATGGATGGATCACAGGGCTCCCAATGGAGGAGCTAGAGAAAGTACCCAAGGAGCTAAAGGGATCTTCAACCCTATAGGTGGAACAACATTATGAACTAACCAGTACCCCTGAGCTCTTGACTCTAGCTGCATATGTATCAAAAGATGGCCTAGTCGGCCATCACTGGAAAGAGAGGCCCATTGGACACGCAGACTTTGTGTGCCCCGGTACAGGGGAACACCAGGGCCAAAGGGGGGGAGTGGGTGGGTAGGGGAGTGGGGGTGGGTGGGTAAGGGGGACTTTTGGTATAGCATTGGAAATGTAAATGAGCTAAATACCTAATAAAAAATGGAAAAAAAAAAAAAAAAAAAAAGAAAATACCTAATTAAAAATATACTAAAGTTATGTTTATAAGGATTAGATATAAAAGGATACTTCTGTGTCTATGGGTGTATGTATACATGTTGTGTCAATAGTATGCCTATGCTCATGGATGCCGGAGAAGTGTTGGGTGTCCTCTTCTGTCATCTACTTCTTGTTCCCTTTGAGACGAGGTGTCTTCATGAATCTGGAACCCAGGTTTTGTGTTTTTGTTTGTTTGTTTGTTTGTTTATTTGTTTCTGTGATCCTAGCAGCCAACAAAGCTCAGCATTCTTCCTTTCTCTGTCTCTCTCAGTGGTTGGATTACAATATATGTGGGACCATAGCCAGAATTTATGTGGGTGCTGGGATCTGAACTCCATTCCTCACACTGGCACAGTGAGTGCTCTTCAGTATTGAGCCATAGTTCCCGTGTTGAAGAAATTTTTTTTAAAAAAAATGAGTTCAGTCACCTTACCTATGGAAACCAATTTCATTATTTATCACTATTTTCTATTTCAAAAATGAGTTATATATGGGTAAGTCATTTTGGTCCCTTAAAACTGAGAAATTTATCCTTTTCAGTTTCTTATTCAAGGCTGATTTCACATTCATTTGTTATTCTCTATTTTTCACATATATATTTCTATCTTAAAGTCTAGCTTCTATTGTGTATGTTCCTGCTAGACTAACC
This sequence comes from Mus musculus, assembly GCF_000001635.26. Lineage (NCBI taxonomy): Eukaryota > Metazoa > Chordata > Mammalia > Rodentia > Muridae > Mus > Mus musculus. The sequence goes on from NC_000086.7 coordinate 87,058,582, forward strand.
TAGATGCATGGCAAATCTCACAGATCATTCAAATATCTGCTAAACCCCAATTTTGGCCAATGAACAAAAAATATGGGAGGGAGAGAGAGAGAGAGAGAGAGAGAGAGAGAGAGAGAGAGAGAGAGAGAGAGAGAGAGAGAGAGAGAAGCATGGAGGTTAAATAGCAGACATCATGGGTAGATGTAGAGTAAATAAATTGTTTCAATGTTTTAAACTTCATTCTTAAAACTCTTAAAAATCTCAGTGCAGATTTTCCATGAATGCAGTTAGGATGAATTCTAACTGATTGCATATCTGATTTTAAGCATTTAAAGTAAATTGATGTGTGTACTCAGAGATAAAGTTTAAAATGGTGAGAAAAAGAAAACAATGCATGGCTAGTGAAATTATGATAAAACCTAGAAAAAGGATGCTGATTGATATAACAGCTATAATCAAGAAGGTGAGCATGCCAATTATTGTTTTCACTTCTGTTGACAGGAAAATAGAAAACAAGCACACACACACACACACACACACACAGCAAATCCTGATGGTTACTAATCAGCTTTCTGGCACAATGAATAATTCCAAAAAAATTATATGTTCTCCAATCTTCTGTAGCAAGGTGGAAGTATGCAAAAATTATTATAGTATATTATTTTTTATTGATATGTAAATGATTTCATATAAAAATTAATAAACACATTTTTGAAATGTTATTGAAAGTAAATTGTAGATCAGATGAATGGCATCATGCTACCAATAAGAATCAATACATTTAAAATTATTTTCTTTTCATGGCATAACACCATAAAACATTATAGCTCCATAGCATAACATAGTGCAATTTAGTGACCTTCCAGATTATACTGAGTTGGTTTATTTATAGCTATATTTCTGCAGAATGTTACATTTCTTGAGGTTTTTTATACTAACGTGTGTGACCCTATGTTTTCAAGTAGGGTTGTTATGAGTAGTAGGAAGTATATTTTGACTTTTGTTGCCAAATAGCTTAGAACTTTTAGGAACTCCTCCTCCAGGTGTTTTATTCTTTTAAGATTAAAAATAATGTCTGATAACTATTTATTGAAAATGGTGTTATTACCTACATTTCAAGCCCAAATTATACAAAGATTACAATTATCTGGGAGACAGAAATCGACTGACGACACAGACTGAAAACACAAGGCATCTGAAGACTCAGCCTGGGCTCTCGGAGTAGGTCACAGTCAGGAATCATCTCTAAAACCCTTCATAGGCTCAGCATGCAAAAAGGTAAAGTTTAGTAAGTATGCAGTGGATACATGAAAAACAAAAGTAGGATGAATTAGTTAATAAGTCAAATAAAGAGTGAGTAATCTACTATCCTATCTTGAAACCTCATAAAGTAGTAATCACTGCAAAGGCCTCTTTCCCACACCCAATAAACTAAAATCGAGAAGACCCCCTTAAGCCATCAAATAAGCCTTCAAATACAGAGTAATACTTGTTCCGAAACTTTAGAAATAACTGTTATAATTATTTTTATCGACTAAGTTATTTATTTCCTTTACACCCTAATCACAGCTTTTCTCTGTCCTCTCCTCCCAGTTCTTTCCCTTCTCCCTAGAAAAGGGGAGGCCTCCCATATATATCACCAGGTTTAGCATATCAAGTGGCAGTAATACTGACTAGGTTCATCTTCTCTTATTGAGATTGGACAAGGCAGCCTAGTTAGGGTAAAGGGATCCAAAAGCAGGCAACAGATTCAGAGTCAGACTCCTACTCCTGCTGTTAGGTGTCCCACATTAATACAAAGCTGTACATCTGCTACATATATGTAGGGAGTCTAGATCCAGCCCCTGTATGCTCTCTGGTTGGCAGTTCAGTCTCTGTGAGCCTCCAAGTTAATGGGTCCAGGTTAGTTGTGTCTGTAGGTTTTCTTGTGGTAACCTTGACCCCTCTGGTTCCCTTAATTTTTCCTCCCAATTACTATAATAATAAAAAAACCTTTAAACAGTTGAAATACTATAAAATTATTTTAAAGAAAAAAATCTTGATAAATTATACTTTAATAGTGAGAGAACCTATTTGCAAAGAAAAAACTTACTTACAAAGTGTTTAGCTTAAATTTATGTGTTTAATGATTGACAATATACATTCAATGGATCTGGCTAGGGATTATTTTAAAGTAAGATATGTGCCACCTCAGTGTATGATTATATATGGATATAGCCTCCTTTGCTTAATTTCATTGACAAATTTAAGTAAACTTATGTTGGCTGGACCTCTCAGAATAAATTCAATCCTTATAAGACCCTAAAATGTAAATGTAAGATTGGAAATACATATATACACACAAAAATAACACATCATGTTTTAGGGTATGGAGTTACCTTATTTCATCTACCAGTTTTCTCTGAAGGGACATAGTAAGAAACTTTTCCAGGAATGTCCAAAATTTGTCAGTGAGAAAAAGTAAGGATAGAAACATAAATCTTCTGGTTTTACTAGTCACATATTTTCCATGCTAGCAATAGCTTTTCAGAATTTATGTTGTCCCTTGTAGTTTTTCTTAACCTTCTGATTTTGCTGGAATTTTTGGAATCTACTTTGAAGAATACTGATAGAAGAAGTTTATGAAGTTTAGAAACAGGGATTGAAAATTTAATTTAAATCTAGTAAAATTGTTTAGAACTAGACAAAGTGTGAAAATGTTATGCAGGGTTTGAACTAATAAGAAAATTGAGGTCAGGGATGGTAATTACCCCAGAGGTTCTTTTATTGTTAAGAATTGTTTTCACTATTCTGGGATTTTTTACTTTTTTTAGATGAATTTGAGAATTGTTCTTTCTATAACTTTAGGGAATTGTGTTGGGATTTTGATGGGGATTGCGTTGAATCTGTAGATTGCTTTTGGTAGGGTGGCCATTTTTACTGTGTTAATCCTGCCAATCCATGAGGATGAAAAATCTCCCCATTTTCTGAGATCTTCTTTGATTTCTTTCTTGAGAGGCTTGAAGTTCTTGTCATACAGATCTTTCACTTGTTTGGTTAGAGTTACCCCAAGGTATTTTATATTATTTGTGACTATTGTGAAGGGTGCTACTTCCCTAATTTCTCTCTCAGCCTGTTTATCATTTGTATAAAAAAAAAAGCTACTGCTTTATTTGAGTTAACTTTATATCCAGGCACTTTGCTGAAGTTGTGTATAAGCTGTAGAAGTTCTCTGGTAGAACTTTTGGGGTCGCTTATTTATACTATTATTTTATCTGCAAATAGTGATACCTTGACTTCTTCTTTGTTAATTGAATACCCTTGATCTCCTTTTGTTGTCTTATTGGTCTAGCTAGAACTTTGAGTATGATGCTGTGGTATGCTTAAAAACAAGGGCCTATCGTGACTGCCCTCAGAAAGACCCAAAAAAGCAGCAGAAAGAATAATATGCAGATACTTATAACCAACCAATGGGCAGAAGCTGGGGAGCCCTGTGGTTGAATTAGGGAAAATCTGGAAGAAGCTAAGAAGGAGAGTAACCCTGTAGGAGGATCAGCAGTCTCAACTAACCTGGGCCCCCGGGATCTCTCAGTCACTGGACCACCAACCAAGCAGCATACACTAGCAGATATGAGGCCCCCAACACATATACAGCAGAGGACTGCCAGGTTTGAACTAACTCAATGAAGATGCACTTCATCCTCTAGAGTCTTGGGGCCTGAGGGAGTGTGGAGGTTTGGTGGGATGGGGTGGTGGTGGGGATATCCTCTTGGAGACAGGGTGGGAGGTGTGCGATGTGGAAGAGTTGGATGGCATACCAGGAGGAGATAAAGTCTGGACTGTAAAGAAAGTTTAAAGAATAAAAAAAAATATTTGTAACCAAAAAAACAAAAATAGTATGCACAACAATTTTTACACTATGGAAGTTAGTATAGGAAGCCAGTAGAGCTGTAGTATACAGGTCATTATCCTCTTAAATTTCTCCACATTTTGTGACTCAAATATGTGGTATCTTTAGCAATATAAAGAAATTTGGTGTGAGAGATAATCTTCAATATTATTACAAGTTTTCCATTAAAATAATTATGCAAATATAAAATGAAAATTGGTTCTTCTTTATTAAAAATATTAAGATGCAAGATTTTGTCTATTTTGGGTCAAAATAATTACAATACACACATGCACACACACACACACAGAGAGAGAGAGAGAGGGAGAGAGAGAGAGAGAGAGAGAGAGAGAGAGAGAGAGAGAGAGAGAGATTGATTCTCTGTAAAGCTCTGGGTTTCCTGGAACTCACCTTGTAGACCAGCAGGCTGGTCTCCAACTCATAGAGATCTGCCTGCCTCTGTCTCTCAAGTGAGTGCTGGGATTAAATGAGTGCACCACCACAACCCCAGAATATTTTTTTAAACATATTTTTATTGGGTGGGTTTCAGATCCTCTGGAATAGGAGTTTCAGACTACTGTAAGGTACACTGTGGGTGTTGGGTATCAAAACCAAGTCCTCTTTAATAGCAGAGCCATTTCTCCAGCCCCATAATCAGAGCATTTTAGTGACTGTAGAACTTGATCATGACATATAATTTGAACATTTCATTATCATGTGTCCTCTTTGAAAGGTAAGCATTCTAGAAACATTGCTCTGCGAAAGAGAATGAACCTTGATAACCTTGCTTTCTACTGATCTTCAACTTTTATGAACATAGGCCAAATTATTTTAAAATAGGTTTGTAATAGTTACACAGTAATAATAGAAGCATACTGTGAACAATATCACAGGGTAGCACAATTCCTCAAAAGTAACATTTTCTCCTAAATATAGAAAAAAATTAAACAACGTATCCTACCAGTGCTCATTGCATTTATGAATTTAATGAGTGGTTTGTTACTTTAGGGAGAATACTAGGTTACTTGTCAAATACTGACAAATAATATTTGTACTTGCTTTAAAGTTTAACCTCTTATAATAAGATTGGACTAGGAGATTCAACAGGCATTTGTGATAGTATCTGAATCTGTGGCACTTTCTCAATCTACCATATACTGTTTAATATAATTGACAGAGAAGTAGTTTTCTACTTGTATAAAAATATACCATAAGATAGTGTTTTCTTAAAAGTTTCTAACTTCTATCAAGATGTCATCTTACTCTGGTAACTAGAGCCAAACAATGCAGGCTAGCCAGGCAATGTCAGGTACTGATACTCCTTAGATGGGGTCATGAAAATGTTACCTGTTATTCCAACTATCTATTACTCCATCCCTAGGAGCAAGTTGTCTTGGAAGATGTCATATTATGTGAGAAGAAAAGGTTAATTGAAAGTTGGGCTTATGATTTAGTTTCTAGAAAGTCATTAACCATAATGGAATGGGAATATAGGCTGTTTTGGAGTTACTCACTCTACTGTAAGTAACCCATTATCCATGGTTGGTAGGAATGCTAAACAAACTATTTGTACCACTAAATTGGATTTCGATAATATCTTACTTAAGTCTGTCTTTGTTGTCCATCTTGGGTAAACAGACCATCCTTTGAGTCTCCTTAGGGAAAGATAAGTATCGCTCTCAGTGAGTGACATAGTCTGAGTTACTACATACTGCATTAAACAGTGGCTTTTCAGCTGTGCCTCACCCTGAGAAACCAGGTTAATAAACAACTGCATTTTGATGATGGAAAATGTTTGCACTCTTGGGTAAACAGGCAAAGAGCACCATCTCTCTAAGACCACACATAAATCACAAACTAATAAGTGACATTCCTTGGAGTAAAAAGTGTCCCATCCTATAATGTTATACTCTACAGTATAAAATATGACTTGAGAGATACATGAGCATATTAAACTCAATTCAGGAAAACCCTACCTCCAAACTTATCAAAAGCAGCAAACTGAAAAAGGGGTAATTCTCTTATCTAGACCCCATAAAGTGGTAGGCACCTAACATTACAATAACACAACTCCATCACTATTTTTTATCTGATATCCAGTGTGTGCATGTGAGTATGTATGCATGTGTGGTATGAAAGACAAGGACATGTCTCTGGTGCTTCAGCTTGGTTGGATCCCCAGCTGTTGATGTAGCTTACCCCTTTACCTGTTCACCCAATTAGACTTGTTCTTCTCGTCTCAACCAGCTTCTGCCTTTTTCCTGGAAGCTGCTCTCAATTCTGCATCTTAGCTCTCAACCCTTACTCTTCCATGGTCTCAGCATTAGTTTCTTCCATGAAGATAGCTTTGAGCTTTTTATTTTAACAATATAGACTAGAAATACATTTCAATCAACTCAGTTCTGAAATCACTTAAATTGTTTTATAATATCTTTAACTAGTGTTCATCATTCACTAAACCACACAAATGAACACACACACACACCCATATATGTATGTGTATACACACACACACACACACACACACACACACACACACATATATATATATATATATAATACTGTGTATGTAATGAGAGTTAATATTAGTAATTAATATTGGAATATCAAATAATCTGCATCAGCCTCAGCCAGATGCCAGTCTGACAATTTGCTACAATTAAAACCACTGCCCACTTGTGAATTTTTTGTTATTCAATAAAATCTGACATTGTAAAAATATACAACCATTCATTTGTTTCTTATATACAGGTTTTCTGAACATTAAAACAACAGGTAAGACAGAAGATGACAATGGGCAGGAGTCAAGACTTAGAAGCCAGTAGGTTAAGCAGGGAAACCGCAAAGCTATCTAGAGTAGACAAAAGGTTGATGATTTCTATACCCCTTCATTAGACCTCTTAATCTCCTTTGTATGCTGTAGAAAGAACAAAGACTCTAAGATTAAGAACCCCTGAATTCTATTCTTAGCTTTCTTTCATTGTAGAATTAGTTTAGGCAACTTTATTCATCTGTTATAATTCTGGTTTCCTTGTTTGAAAGAGAATATAAAATATACCTCTTGAAAATAATATGTTTAAGGCTTGCCCTGAAGTTTGAGTGAGATTCCAAGTAACAGTAAGTGGTATTCTACCTAGATGGCAGAATGTGCTCCAAAAGTACAGGAGTGTATTAATATTAGTGTCTGGGATTTTAATTTCTTCAGAATCCAAGCTAAATTATCTTGAGAAAAAAGGTGAGGAATGTAATTATAGAGAAAAAGGAACAACATAATAAATAAACTGAGCTGAGCAGAGGCCATGGGCAAAGGTTAATGAGGCAATGGTACACACTTGATCAGAGTCATCTTGAGAAATATGAGTGAATAGGTATCACCACAAACACTTTATTAAGAGAATTAACAGACATAAGTATCATGAGGTAGAGGCCAAATACTTATTTTCTCTTAGGATTAATTTATGCATGAACAATAGCTTGTCTAACATGCTTTCTCTCCTTGTAAAGTGACATTAGGTTGTAAATTTTGACTCATAAATCTTTAGACTACATAATGCTCTTACTTGGATTAGACAATGCTTCAAAAACAATGGCTGCAAGCAAAAGATAATTCCATAAAGACTAAACTAGCATGACAGAATAACTTAACACAGAACACTAGCCTCCTCACAGATTGTCAGATCCTTGAAGACAGAGATTTGGGCAGTAAACAACACATAGTCTGTTGGACCAAAAGGGAAATTACTAGATGGCTCCAGGCTCTATTAGAGGAACAATATGAGTGCCAGATTATGTGTACTAAATAAAGAAAGGCCTGCAGGTGGGACTTTGAAGTCACTTCCAGACAACAGCACTACTGTTGCCATATTATCAAACAAAAAGAAGACAACAGAAGGGCAAGGGAACACAGCTAGTGTCAGCCGGCTAGTATCCAACAATGGCAGCCACATTAGAAAATGAGGTTTCCTTTGATGATTTTATTCTCAAGTTAGTAGCCTATCAATTTAATTTAATTCCTGCCTGCTGGTCCCATTATGGGTTGTTAACACCTCAAATTAATATTTCCTGAGCTCAATAAGTTGCTAAATTGTCCTTATTTTAAATCTTTGGTTCCAATGTATTTATGAAATTCTTGGGCAAATGGATGTATCTGGAGGATATCAACCTTAATGAGGTAACCCAATCACAAAAGAAGTCATTAGATATGCACTCGCTGATAAGTGGATATTAGCCCAGAAACTTAGAATACCTGAGATACAATTTGCAAAACACAAGAAGAAGGAAGACCAACGTGTGGATACTTCATTCCTCCTTAGAATAGGGAACAAAATACCCATGAAAGGAGTTACAGAGACAGAGCTTGGAGCTATGACGAAAGGATAGACTATCCAGAGACTACCCACCCAGGGATCCATCCCATAATTAGCCACCAAACCTAGACACTATTGCATATGCCAGCAAGATTTTGCTGAAGGGTCCCTGCTATAGCTGTCTCATATGAGGCTATGCCAGTGCTTGGCAAATACAGAAGTGGATGCTCACAGTCATCTATTGGATGGAACACAGGGCCCCAAATGGAGAAGCTAGAGAAAGCACCCAAGGAGCTGAAGGATTCTGCAACCCTATAGGTTGAATAACAATATGAACTAACCAGTATCCCCAGAGATCGCGTCTCTAGCTCCATATGTAGCAGAAGATGGCCTAGTTGGCCATCATTGAGAAGAGAGGCCCTTTGGTATTGCAAACTTTATATGCCCCAGTACAGTGGAATGACAGGGCCAAAAAGTGGGAGTGAGTGGGTAGGGGAGCAGGGCAGGAGGAGGGTATAGGGGACTTTCGGGATAGCATTTGAGATGTAAATAAAGAAAATATTTGATAAAAAAAAGAAACAGGAGAAATAAATCTTTAGTTCCTGGTAGGTTATATATACAGATTGCTACTAGGCTCAGCAAAACTAACTACAATGAAAAAACACAGGAATCACATATTTCTAGTGGATACATTCTTGAAAAGGACACCTAGAACATTTCCATGATTGCAGAATGAGTTTTATTTAGCTGTACGTGACCAGAGTTATTGTTAATATTTGCCATGGTATATACTATAAATTAAAATACTTGTAGGGCACCTTGGGTTGGGCAGTCTTGTGGTGACAGGTGATTAGTTTCAGACCTCTGGCTATACTTGAGAGCTTAGAGGAAATAATCATCTTAACATAATTAAAATTTTGGGGGAATACAATTGTGTGCTAATGCATGTAAGACAGGAAGCTGTATCTTCATGGATATCCAATTCAATGATGTCATCAAAGTGTACCAGCTTGTCCTACTGAAAATCAGTTGTCAATCAGATTTGTATTTCTAATTTAAATGACATATAATTTAATATAAATTAGAATTGGAAAAAGCAAAACCCCAAAGAAATAGATGTTATGAAGTAGCAGAGGCAAAGCTTTTTCAGAGTGTCATAGCAAACATTAATATCGGATTCGGTGGTTGCTATTTTGAAAAACGGCAGAAAGCTCATTGGCAACATTAGAAAAAAGCATACAACTTCTCAGGCTGAGTATGGTAGCTTATGCCTCTAATCCCACCACTGGGAGGGAGAAGCAGGTAGATGTCAGTGGGTTTAGGTCAGCCTGGTCTACTTACTAAGATCCTGGCCATACAAGGCTCTATAGTGAGATCCTTTCTAAAGGAGAAAAAGAATTTAACCTTTAAAAACTCATTTGATAATACAGTGATTGTTGGAAATATTAGACCAAAGAAGAGTAAGCTGTTTCACTCATCTTTGAAATAATCAGACAGAGCAGAATAGGAAAGGGGAACTGTTTGTTGGGCAGCCATCCAAAGAGTGGAAAGTACCCTAAGACCTACCTTTCAATTGCAAGAATCATGACTACTCTAGTTAGAGAAGAAGAAATGAGCAGCATTAAGAGCAGATTTTTCAGATACTTTTCCATTGAAGAACTAAAGATATCACAGAGCAATCATAAAAATACAAAAAAACAATTCAGCTATCCTAAGCACTATTTTAGAACTGATGAAAAGAAGAATCAAGTAAATGTTTACACTTTCTACAAATACTTCTGGGAACTTCTGTGCACAGTGCACTGTTCTCAGTACTAGAGAACTGATAGTAACCAGCAGAGTTAGTAGTGAGAGCAGAAGTCATGAACTAAGGGAAGTACAAGGAAGACAAAATTAGGAAAAATTCAAAGACACGGATTGCTTATGGCTTGTTAGGTGTGGTATGGACTTTACCATTGAAAGTCTCTAACCACTTACACACAGATGACAATGTGATATAATTTATGCTAGTGTTTGCTGTGGGTTTGATGGTACAATTGCTAAAACAAAGTATAGTGAAAGTATAGTATGGGGAGAAAAGAAGCAAGTTGTCATATTTGGAGAAAATAGTTGAGACATAATTAATTGGCATTTGGATAGGTTTCAGGTAGCATCACAGAAAAGCAACTAGGTAGTAAATGCATTTTCAAGGTAATGTCCTTGAAATGTGAGCTACAAGGTAAAGTAGGAATTAAGGATAACTATAAAGCTTGGGTTGGATCCATCACAGTAAATAAGTTGCCATTTACTGTGATGGCAAGATGGCTAGACTGGCAATCAGAGGCTTATATGGTTGGGAAGATGAAGAGTTTGGTTTTACTAATGTTAAACTGGATATATCTCACAGATAGTAAAGCAGAGCTCTCTAGTAAGTAGCTGTATATATGAGCC